>NC_040012.1:7374369-7513016 GCF_000972845.2 Larimichthys crocea
TGCAGTGAGTGATTATGAAGAAAGTGAAGGCCCAGCTCGTGTTTTGTTCATTATTGTGGGATAACTATACACGTGACATCTTATCTTAGTTGTTATTATCTAATTTTTTCCTACTCCTATCTGGATTATCTTTGTAAAGTGACCGACGAAACATAGATGACATCTACAGTTACAGCTTTCAGGAGGCAGGCGAGCTAATGCTACATTGCATAGGCTGTATAAAACATGGACATCGTATCTGTGACATCACCCACAGGTTTCAGAGTGTGGTGGCTCCGGCTTCCGCTCTCCCGGCTAATCTAAGAATGGACAAAGATGCTCAAACAAGCCACCTGTAACAGCACCTGCCTGTCAATCAAAGCAGCCATACTTAATTATACATAACTTTAAGCCTTAATATAATTTGAACAGGTGAGTTTTATAAAAATTCACCCTCAGTACAGTTGTCATGAACGGGGAATTTAGTGACCACTAAAACTAGAAACTATGGTGGCTCTGAGTGTTTAGTTTGTCCATTCTGTGCTGGAAGAGGACACATGACATCTCTAAAGTGACAAAACCATAACAATTCTTATTTTCAGGTGATTATACACTAAAAAAAACATGTTTATTATATTGAATATAATATATTCTGTAAATAGAGACCTCTAAATCTGACATACTGGACCTTTAACTGTGATGAGATAGAGTAAAAGTAGGTGAAGGTTTAAGTCTCTGATGAATAATCCAAGACACTGACAAATAAAATTCATTGTATGTTAAGATAGAGAGGTGTGGAGGAAAAAAAGTTGCATCATGAGTGAGCTGACTCTTTAAACAGGAGAAACACTCTCTGATTACCAAAACCTCATTACCATACAGGAATCTAAAATCTGTCATATTACTAAAACAAATGACACAAAGCTCTCTGTGGCGTTGTGCTGTTATAATGCTCCTCTCCGGCCAAAGCCATTAGTCACACACTCTCATACGACACAATATTTCCAGTGCTTAAAATAATTGATACGAGGTATTAAATAATGCGTTGAGCGCTCATTATGCATGCAAATGGGGTTCGCGGCTTGTGCAGGAGTATAAGACACACGGCTGTTTATTCAGCTTTCATGCTCAAGCTGTTTTACTTTCAGTCGAGATTTATAAGAGACCGCTGGCAAAATTTCAAGACTTTCTTGTTTTGAAGTAAAACTGGATATATGATTTGAAAAAGAAAAAGAAAAAAAAAAGTACTTCAGGCTACGTTTGTTTGACATTTATCTCATTTCTCCTCAACATGTTTGTTCAAAGCTGTTCAAGAACATTTTCTGCAGCATTTTGAAGAAGTGACTGTGACAACACTACGGAACAACCGCTGGAGAAAGAATGCAGTGAAACATCACAACTATTAAAAAATCATTAGTTTAGATATTGAGCTTTATAGATATTGATATTGAGCAAATGGATATATCTAGAGATGTGTGCAATTAGTCTATTAAACGCTATCCTCCAAGCGGCAACCTGCAGAAATGGCAGTTCCTCAAACGTCCACTTGAGGCTGGCTAAAAAACAAGCCAGTCTCCATAAGTCCCCATGTTCAAATGTCCAACTTCACAGCAGAAATAAACATGTTTACAGCCTGGTACAAAAAACTGTTTTGCTCTCAGCTGATTTCCTCGTTACAAATGTACCGAGGGTGAATTCTTATTGAACTCACCTGTTCAAATTATATCAAGGCTTAAAGTTATGCAGAATTAAGTATGGCCGCTTTGATTGACAGGTGGTTTATGTTACAGACAGGGGCGCTTGCCAGTAAATTTTGGGCCCCATGACAAAAATATCAAATTGTTCCCCCTCTGCACAGCTGTTGTCCCCACATCTATTTTTTGGGGGGCCCTTGGAATTGTCCTAACTTTTCCCCCCTATACGGCGCCCCTGGTTACAGATGGCTTGTTTGTTTCATTCAGCCCGCCTCAGGTTCTGCTGATGATGATGATGATGAGCTGCAACTTTAGATTAGCTGGGGAAACAGAAAAAGTAGGACCAGCTGCACAGATTTGGAGTGTTGGAAACCTGTGGATGATGTCACGCATATGCTGTCCATTTTTTGGTTACCACAGAGTAGTTAGCCAATCACTTTGTTGAACTTTTGACATATCATCTCATATTTTATTTTATTTTCCTTCCATAAATGTCTTTAAATGTGTTATTTTGGCACAAATGAGCTGCAATATTAAACCATTAGAGGTTATATGGAAAATATTTTTAGGTCATTTCTGGCTAAAAAACAACAACAACAACAACAATAATAATAATATTCATCAACCAGTCTGTGAGAAAACACACACACATGTTTTACTATCACAGTATCATCTCGCGCGCTCTCTCTCTCGCTCGCCCTCTCTCTCTTTGCGCGTGAACTCAGGCACAAAAACGCACCAGCACCATCAGCACCATCATCACCATCAGCAGCAGCAGCTCTGATCTGGAGTCTCCATCTTCTGTTTTCTGGTGAATACTGCCAGCTGCAACTTCTGTCACCGCACAGCTGCCGATAGTTCCTCCTCTCTCTCTCTCTCTCTCTCTCTCTCTCTCTCTCTCTCTCTGACACACACACCCAAGCTGGATTCATTAAAAGTCAAGAGAGGCAGCTGGATGATGTCATATCCGCGAACAACCTGAACGCAGGCTGGATTTTCGCTGCATGTATGCCCACAAACTTTTTCTTTTTTTCTTCCTCCTCCTTGCCAGTGACGAGCTTTTCTCCCCCGCTGCCCACATGGCACGCGTAACGGGGACGAGTGGATGGATGTGCCCCCCTCCTCCTCCTCCTCCTGTGGAAGCTGTGGTCCTCACCAGCGCGTAGTGGACGAGGTGGTGCGAGCCCACGGGAAGAAACTTACGTGAATTATTTATTTTTTTCTCTCTCCCTCCTTTGGGTTGTTCCCGTCACGGAGGAGGGTGGAGGAGGAACCCGAAACAACCGACAGAATGTGGTCTCTGTCCGTGGTCCTGAACCCGCTGCTGTTCCTGCTGCTGTTCGGATACTGCCCTTCAGTGGTGAGTTCACAGCCTTCATAAATGAAAGTTCAACACGAGCTGAGCTAATCCTCATTACAAAACTTGTCTTTAATCAGGGTGGAGCTCTGCACAATGCCACAACAACAGACCGAGAATGAGTCACGGTGTGTTTACAGGCAGGGTTGCATGTTCGGTCATTAACACTGACATGGAGAAAATGTTTTTAAAAATATGAATCTGAAAAAAAAAAAAGATACAGAATTTAAAGTGGTGCTAGAGGAGGAGGCATCCTCACAGCACTCATGTTTATTGCCTACATCAACCACATAGCACTGATATTGATCCTGGAGTATTGCCAGGGATATAACTCACTTTTAAGGGAGAGTTCAATCATTGTAAAATAAATAAATAAATAAAAAACATTGCTGCTATGAATTATATCCAGACAGAAGAAGCTCCACTAAACATCTTGATACATGCATATTTCCTCTCTCTCTCTCTTTCTCTGACTTCAACTGAGATAATCCATATATACAGTTTGTGTAGCTGTTGATCCCTTATTATATGTTGGAGTTTTTTAAATTCATGTGATTTATCCTTCATAGTTCAAGCTTCCCCAACTGGGAATGCATTCGGGGAGCATTATCGCAAATTGGGAGCAGCAGCTTGCAGATCACCAAGCCATTTGGACAAGAACAATGGTCGATTAGGTTCATACCACCCATGCAGAGTACAATCCCCTCCATGCCAGCGTCTTGATTGCAAAGCGGTGTCCTCACATGCTATCACCTTGCCATGATTGAAAGTGATGTGCAGAATTAATGCTTCTCATTTGTTCACACAACCAGGAAGCGTTTACAGGCTGTGCCAAAAGTCGAGATAAAAAAAAAAACAACAACAAAAAACTGTGTATCGAGATCTGTCGGAAAGTCTGAAGGAATGGCAAGAGACAAAAAAAGGAAGCAGCTGTCTGAGTTGTTTCAAGAGAGGAAAAAGTCTTTGTGCAGAGTTCCTCACACACACATACACACACGCACACACACAAAGCCTAGTTGGAGAGTGCATCTGGTTTGGCTGAGCTACAGATTCATTTTAATATGAGGAAATGTGAGAGTGAGAAGAGGGGAAAGGATGTGCGTCACTCAAGAGACAGAAGAGAAAGACGGTTTTAACAGATTGGTGAAACTTGATTCTTTTTTAGGAGCCTTTCAAAGGCAGGGTAAGGAAGAGAAGAGCTGAGGGTGGTTATTTTTCTTCCCCCCTTTCTCCCATTCAGCTGTAACGCCATGAGAAAGAGGCACATTCCAGCGACAGCCATGCTGCAGAAAGCCATCCATTATCTCTAATAATTTATACTACTACAATGTGCCACGCATGCCCTCCAGTTATCTCAGTGCAATAGCATTTTATTTTTTTTCCTGCTGCTGCTTTTCAGCGTCGTTTTCATCGAATGCACGTTGAGCATCAGAGTTCAGAGGTGGCACAGAATTAACAATAGCTCGACTGTAAATGTAACATCATTACATTCAGCGTTCACGGCTTTCTATCTGACACTCATATCAGGAATAGCTCAGCATCACTCAGGGTGGGAGTAGATTAAGCTTTAATTTCGAGATCACAAACTTTTACCAGCAACCAATAGCAAGGTGGACAAAGATCAGGGCTGCGGTGCTTTGATAACAACCGAAACAATTTTCTAACAATCTGATAAAGGCAACATAAGAGAAATTTGCTGGGGAGAAGGATAAAAGCTCAGGGGATTGATGGCATGGAAGGTGTTTTTCTTTTCTTTGACATCAAGATGAGAAAGATGTGCCAGAGAAAAACTAACATACTAATATAACATAATCCAGATTCTGAAGATCCAGATTTTTACCTACAAAATGCAGCCTGTCAGCAGGTGAAAGTCCAAGACGGAGCTTCCTCCTTTGGTCTGACGTCTTCGCCTGCTCAGAGGAGACATGATCTTTAATGGCTGATTCCAAAAACGGTCTTTAAACTGTTCGATGGATGAATGGGGGGTGGGGGGAGGTAGAAGGGAGAAGGATGCCTGCACTGTGAAAACAGACAGGGGCACTTCACTTTTACATCCACAAGGCTTGTGTGAAAAAAAAAGGCAGCCGGATGCCAAGGTTCAAATGTTTCACAGGTTATCCTCCAGCCAGATTCCAAAGTAAAAACACAATCCAAATAATAGTTGGTTGTCTGCCAAATACGCTGGTAGCGCAGACAAATTTACCATCCGCAGTCAAAGGTTCCCTGTATTTGGCTGGAGGCTTGTGTTAATTTCCCATGCTGACAGTAAACAGCAGTATTGTTCAAATACTGATGCTGTTTGCGTGTCTGATAGATATCAACTTTTCCAGCACTTCAGGATCAATATTTAGAGCGAAACCTTTTTTTTTTTTTTTGTACTGTGTACACTCTGACATTAGTTGATGGTGCTGCATTAAAATATGCTGCATTGGCTTATGATGCATAACTTTATGTTCTTTAGGCTTTATACTCTGGAGCTGTGGAGCATATTCGATGTAATAAAGGACGGGAAAAGCTCCCACAAATCAGGTTTATCTGCGTCTCCCAGCAGGACTTTCAGTTCAAGCAATGGAAGGCCTAGTGAGGAGAAACAGAAGAATTTCAGCGCTCGGGTTATTCATCAAGGAAACTCTATTTATTGTTGAAGAGGAAATTTACTGGAGACTATATACTGTGGAGGAATATCTTACAGGAAAAAAAATGCTTTCAAAGCCCGGGCGTTTTATAAGTCAGTGGAATTGGTTGGCGTCAAAGCGTTGGGGGGCCATGAGGCAGAAGAATGGATGACCCCTGAGCAAGAAATAAAAGAACATAACAGCTGTACGCCGCAATTTCATAAGAGCGATATCATCAGTGTTGGATTTATTTAGTGTGTCTCTCTGTATGTGTGTGGGCTGTGCATTCACGACTGTGCCTGTGTTTCTGTATGCAGACCATCCGGCCAAAGGAGGGGTGGCAGGTGTACAGCTCAGCTCAGGATGCAGATGGGCGTTGTATCTGCACAGTGGTGGCACCTGAACAGAATCTGTGCTCCAGAGATGCCAAAGGCAGACAGCTCCGCCAGCTCCTGGAGAAGGTACGAGCACACAGCCACACACACACACACACACACACACACATTTCTGTTTATTTGACAATACACAGACTCGCTCTCTAACACACTCACACACACATACACATACATTTACTGTAAGCAACCAGCACCTAAATCCTACGACATATAACATTGATTTCGATCGTTATTCAGAGAGAGATTGCACCAGACAGGTCCATAACCCTATTTTCCACTTCTGCATATATTACATGGATGACATCAGCTGAATGGTTGCTTGTGAAAGACGAGAACGCTCTCAATTTCACCTTAACGCGACTGGAGTGCCTCGCTTTTTATTTATTTTTTTGCTAATAAACCCTTCAAGGCTGTTGTTAATATTTGAAGTATTATCAGGCTTTTAAGCATTTAAATAGGGCTGTTGTTCCTGTTGGAAAGTGGACTATAATCAGAAAATCGTTTTTTTTCAAGGGTTTATATGTATTTTTAATTTAAATACTTTGAATCCCTAATGAAATAGCTTGTTGTGACAGTAGTGATTTAATGCATTATCTACAAACAAACTAATAGCACGGCACCGGAGTCACTTTCATCAATTAGTATGCCGCATAAGGAAGCATTCCTCTAGCCTACATTTTAATGTTGCATGCCAAAGGCTGTTCTCTGTCATTCACTGGGGCCTTTGACACTAATGTACTAAACTGCTTCAGGGCTTCAGTGAGGCCATTTCAGGATCCCTCTAACAGAGCCAGAAAAGTATGCAGGACACAATGTGTGACTGTTGTGCCACAATGTTTTTTACTTGCAAATAGAGCCAAAGAGAGGGGGGGACGTTTATTCATGTTCACATGCCCCATAAACCCGGCGAAGCTTTTGTTAAACCAGCGAGAGAGACGCTGTAATGTTTTCTGTCAAATATCTGCTCTGAAACATGTAATCAAACCTGGCAGATTCAATATTTTCAGTGACTATGAACTATAATAGAGAGAGAGGAAACTGTCACATAACAGTCCAATGTCCATGTAAAATCTATCAAAGCTCTATTCAGCTCACACATAGATGGTTAAAAGACAATCACGTTGGAGGTCAAAATGTTGATTTGTTCCTTGGTCGGAGCATGGCAGGCTCCCGAACAGCTGAACATGGAGGACGTTTTAATCTGGCGGTGGACGGGAAAATCAATGCTGCACTGTTTCATTCTTTTCAAAAGGTGCAGAACATGTCGCAGTCAATCGAGGTGCTGAACCTGAGGACGCAGAGGGACTTTCAGTATATCATGAGAATGGAGAGCCAGATCAAAGGGCTCCGGTCGAAGTTCCGACAGATCGAATCGGACAGGAAGACGCTCGTCAACAAAAACTTTCAGGTATATTTTTTGTTTGAAGTTTAACTCTGTGAGAAACATCACAGGGAAAGTCTGCAAGGAAAGGATCTCCTCTAGAGAAACCTGAGGAGCATCTGAATGGATAAACTTTCATTCCTGATAAGATCACAAAGGCCTGGTCAAGGACAAAAAGTGTCTCAAATGTCTAGTATCACTTGAAAATAAGACTTGTTGTGCTTTTGTTACTTCAGAATGAGGCTTTTATATCTAGAGATGCCATGGGTCATCTTCCACAGAGTTGAACATGTTTCTAAATGCCTCTAGTTAGGGCTTTTTGTGCTTTTCGTGACACCTTTAGGCCGTATTAAGACCAAATCAGGTGTTGTAGAAAATCACTGCAGGGTTGTGCGGGGGTGTATAGTGGTGGTGGGGGTGTTTATTTGTAACAGCTATGAAACAATCAGAAAATAACTTTCATTACTTTCGCTGATTCATTGCCTTTCTGATACCACCGCTCCATTACTCTCATTTCTTGTCTAAGTTGTTCAACCACCGCTCGCTCTTCGGCAACCATTCGACAACAAGCGAAAGGAAACCTTGTCCCTGTCACTGTTTTGCAGTCCATGAGTCTACCTGAATAACCTCAGTATCACTTTCACGCTGAGTTGTGTTTTTTTTGCAGACACCCCCTGCAGACCGTACCGCCGCAATCTAAACACACTCCCCCCGACTCAAATCAATATAATTCCCAGTGTTTTCGCTGCGGTGCTGGATTTGGTCTGAATACAGCCTCAGGTTGGGAAGAGGAGGTGAAGTGAGAGGCATTTGGTTGGTTTAGCAGTAAAGCACTGTAACTGTTCACACAAATAAACTCATCTGTTAGGTCATGTTATACGTACAGCTGCCTCTTTCTTCTCGATTCTTCGTATGAACAGAAATAGATTCTGATTTTAATGAGACTCCACTCCTGGACCTCACAGTAAAAGAAGTTATTCGACGGGCACTGCATCAAATTCTAAATAGAGAAGAAAAGATTTTTATATAATGTGACATGGTATAATTGACACTGACATTGAACAACAATAATAAGAGCAGTTACTATAATAATCATTACTATTATCATCCATCAGTGAAAACTGTTTGGGGCTGGACTAGAGCTTCTCCCCATCCTTTTGTTGCCCTTTATGGTGATTAACTTCTGATAAAGACAATCTTTCCTACAAATATTAAAATCATTATTACTCTACGTTAATATGGGTTTTCTTGAATCATATATTCTACTTTAGATAAATATGTTGTTGCTTTCAACACGTCATACGTTACATATTACTAGTCACTTACATCTGAAAGTTTATTCTCTGTTTAGAGTGAAGTGTTACTGATTACACTACTTTTACGTTACCTTCAGCAAAATAACTGCAGAGGTACGACTGTGCGTTATGAAATGTTAGAGGGTAATGCTGTTTCATAGCAGGTAATCAAAGCAAGCTAAACTTTATTATAGTCCATTATTAAATCCAGAGGCGGAGGATATTGTATAGTGAAGGTTATTCTCTAAAGCACAGACCCCATTTATGCATTCACACGCATTGTTTACCACTTTGTATTAAAATTGGCCACTTATATTAATAATAGTGTGATGATGCAAAACAGTTAAATAAGCCCAGACCTTGTAAATGAAAGAACACCTGCAGAAACAATTTAGTTTTGCACAGTTTATCCATTCATTCGTAGTCATCCCACTGTTCCAGTAATCACCAAATTAGATCGAATAAGTCTTTCATTCAGTCTGGCTCCAGACTACACTGTCTGGCTATCACTGCAACAATAATGCCAGACCTTTCTCTTGCTGCTCTCCCACTTACAGTAAGTCTCTCCGGTCTTGGCCTGTCCCCCGCTATGTCGTCCAAGGCGAGTCCAGTTGAACCGCAGAAAACATTCTGCCTCTAGAAGCTGTTTTTCTTCGGTGGCGTCCATGAGCTTCTTAGCTCATTGAACGAGAGTCTGTTCATGCTCTCACTCTTCCTTTTCTGACAAAATCAAGCCAATAAAAAAGTTATATATTACTGTAATAGAAAGTGTTCCCACTGTTTGTACCATGAAAAAACAAACCCTGAAACAGCTGTCACTGGAAACAAACTGAACTCTTCTTGCCAGATTGAGAGATTTGTTCAGAGAGGTGTTTTTGCAGCGTTGTATCCTTCTTCTTTTTTTTTTTTTTTAAGGAGCTAAAGGGAAAGATGGAGTCTTTGCAGCCGCTGATACCTGTCCTGGAGCAATACAAGACAGACGCCAAGCTCATCTCCCAGTTTAAAGAGGAGATCAGGAACCTGTCTGGCGTGTTGATGGGCATCCAGGAGGAAATGGGAGCCTACGACTATGAGGAGCTGCAACAGAGGGTTCTAAATCTGGAAAATCGTCTCCGCAACTGTATGAATAAACTCAGTAAGTGGCCCCCAGATTAGGCAATGACACACGGATCATAGACCCATTTCCTGCAGCTACCAGCAGACTGGCATTTTAGATACAGAGCAGAAGGCAGAGAAACACGAACTGCTACTACAGTAGAGGTTGTGGTTTGATTTTATTTGCTGCCTAGACGTAAAAGGTGGTGGCGTCAGCAATCATGAAGCTTTGCACCCTTTGGCATTTGCAGTTTAGCTGCGGGTCCTTCGCCCCGCCCACCGAGGTTTACCTCGTCTAATAGGATCAATTCTGCCTTGTGGAGCAGCTTATGCCTCTGATAAAGGTTTGCATGACTACACTCCAATTTGCTAACTGTCAGGTTATCAACACTGATGGAGCCTGTCAAAGTCTCCACATAAATAGCTAACATGTGAATGCCAATGGGATGTGGCTGGAAATCTGTCTGAGCTGGAGATGATTGCTTATGCATTCATTGTGCATGAAGCTTTGATTGATTAGGTAAAATAGCAGTTAAATACTCAATAGGGAACTTGCAAGCTTGCATGCAAGTGACAGCCTATTGTCGTTTGGCACAATTAAAGTGTCTTGCAAGATGAATTAAGTGCAGCTTAAGTACTTCAAATATTAAACTATGTGGGATAAATGTGAACCCATGTCTGACACATGAGAAGGGGTTTTATTAGTTGCTACAATGAGGAAGTTTCTCTAAATTAAGCATGACCAGATGCTGAACACAAACAGTCCAAATCTTTTTGGAAAAAACCAATCCAGTACTTTGTTATTTATTCCAGGACTATCATCAAAACATTGGCTATAAGCTTTATCGTGTGGAGTTTGTGCTGTGTGTGACCGGAGCTTTGTGATGTGTTCACAGCATGTGGCAAGCTAATGAAGATCACTGGGCCGCTGACAGTGAAAACTTCAGGGACCAGATTCGGAGCCTGGATGACTGACCCACAGGCGTCTCCAAAAAACAACAGGGTGAGCCGAGTTAATGTTCTTTGTTTGATGTTTCGAGCTTTTGAAGCAACAGCATGCGGTTTAATGATTTACATACAATCACTTCCCTCCTGTTGCGGTGGTGGCGGGGTAGTTGTTGTTGTATTACAGCATCATACTCGCTAAAACTTTTTTTTTTTTTTGACACTTTGACTGCTGAGATCAAGCATAAAACTTGATGCAACTTGCTGGACATGTTGATGTACATGAGGCTGTTTCATGACTGGATTCTTTTAATTGCATGTGGAAAAACAACAACAATACAAATGGACTTACTGGGAGAGTTTCAGGGCTTATAGCTATGAACTACAGATTGGTTAAAAGCACAGTCAGGGTGTGTGTTTCTGTGTTTCCAGGAGTGATTGATGGCTGGGACAAAAAGCCAAAAGCACATCTTTTTTTAAATATTCAGTGATTTTGATGAAACTGGATCATAATTTTTACAGAGTACATTTGCTGTTTTTTGTCCTCCAGCTGCTCAGCTGAACTCAACTGTTTTTTGATGGACAGATAGCTGCGGCCTAATGACTTGCTAAAGTAACTAACTGCTAATTAACTGCTGCTAACCAAGCTGCAACCTCCATAGCTGGGAAATGTAGTCAATGCGAAAGTGCTAAAAGCTGTAATTCCTCGAGCGGCCACTTGAAGCTGGCTGCAGATCTCCAATCTCCATAAGTCCCCATGTTCAAATGTCCAACTTCACAGCAGAAATAAACATGTTTATGTGGCAGTCGGTAGTGTAGTGGGTTAAGCGGCCGCCCCGTGTGTGGAGGCTATAGCCCTCGCTGCAGTTGGTGCCGGTTCGAATCCCGCATCGGACAGCTAATTTACTGCATGTCACTCCCCCTCTCTCTGCTTCCTGTCTATCTTTAGCTGTACTATCAATAAAGTCATAAAAGGCCACAAAAAAAAAAAAAAAGAAATAAACATGTTTACAACCTGGTACAAAAAACAGTTTTGGCTTCTATAGCTAATTTCCCCGTTCATGACAACTGTACTGAGGGTGAATTTCTATTTTTAGCTCACCCATTCAAATTATATTAAGGTTTAAAGTTATGCATAATCAGCAGCGTGGCAACTTTGATTGACAGGTGGGTGCTGTTACAGATGGCTTGTTTGAGCAACCAGGCGTTATTCCTGAAGGAACGGTAACTTGGCAAGAGAACCACCTTGGTAGGCCACTTTATTCCCTGACAAATAAAAAGCTTTGTTAACAGCTCTACTGGCTACTATAAACCTTAATCAATATCTGTGACAACCTCCCTCCCTATCTGCCAATTTCTACAGGAAGCATGCAAATATGCAGAAACAGAGGAGCACTCTTTCCATTTCATGAGCACTTTAAAGCATTTCCCTCCTCAAGAGCATTTGAAAGCCAATTTTCTGAATGAAAAAAGATTGCCGAGGCCAAATGTTTGACCTTCCAAGATCAAGTTGCAAAAAGTAGTTATTGAAAAACCGTTTTTGAATGTTTTCATTTCTCCTTTGTTTACATGACTTTGGACTTTTTGGATGAACCAAAATTAAATTAATTCTATTGACTGAATATTATACCTGATGAATATTATACATGATAAATATTAATTAACTTATCATCGACAGTTGTCTGTTGTCGCTGTGCCTTCATTATTTTTCACTTTTAGTGCATGGATGTAAGCCAGGTAACATTTTACGTGTTAATATTAGCTGAAGCAAACAGGGAAAAAAAATATTTTCTGCATCACCAGCTGAATGACGATGTTCCCGTGGGAGGAAAAAAAAAGAAAAGTTTGTGCTACTGTAATTAAACAGCTTCATTAAGTGACATTAGTAAAGTACAGCTCGGCAAGTTTGCTTATATAATGTATTCCCTGAGATGAGAATCTGTGGAGAATTAAATCTGAAATGCTGCATATAACCTCCTCCGGAGCAGGTGAGGGCAGAATAAGTTACCATGGTGATCTAGTAAGGTTAAAAGAGAGCCACCTTCATGACACTGACAACTCTTTAGGCTCAACATACCTCGCTAACCCATTAATGTTGCACTCCCTCTGTCCTATCAATACCAATAAAACAGAATAAAAGTCCATCACTGAAGGTTTGGCCTCCAACAAATGTCTGACCACTGGTTGTTTTATGGAGCTCCAGTGGTCATCTCCATTTAGTGAATATAATTTATGTGCATGTTATCATATAGATCACATTTTTTGTTTTCCAGGTAATTATGCTGATATTATATATGAGATATTAGTATTTCTTGTAAAGTGTACATTTATTTGTCCTCAGGTCTGGTACATGGACAGCTACACCAACAACAAGATCGTAAAAGAATATAAATCCATCGCTGATTTTGTGGCAGGAGTCGAGTCGAGAACCTACAACCTTCCTTTCAAATGGGCCGGAACCAACCATGTGGTGTACAACGGCTCTTTGTACTACAACAAAATGCAGAGCAACATCATAGTGAGGTACAGCTTCGAGACGGGACGCGTGGTCACCCAACGGGCTCTGGAGTCTGCAGGCTTCCACAATGTTTACCCCTACACCTGGGGGGGCTTCTCTGATATCGACCTGATGGCGGACGAGCTGGGCCTGTGGGCCGTGTACGCGACCAACCAGAACGCCGGGAACATCGTCATCAGCCAGCTGAACCCGGACACGCTCCAGATCCTCAACACATGGAACACAGAATACTCAAAAAGGAACGCCGGCGAGTCTTTCATGATCTGTGGGACGCTCTACATCACTAACTCCCACCTGACCGGTGCCAAGGTTTATTACGCTTACTCCACGAAAACCTCCACATACGAGTATACAGACATTCCCTTTCATAACCAGTATTTCCACATGTCAATGCTGGACTACAACGCCAGGGACCGCGCCCTCTACGGCTGGAACAACGGCCACCAGGTGCTGTTCAATGTCACACTTTTCCACATCATTAAAACTGAGGACGACTCATAAGCGGAGGAAATGCTATACAGAAAGAAATGATGAAACCACAGAAATAATGGATGGTTGCTCTTGAATGTTCTAATGATATTTATTTACTTTATTTATTTATTTATTTATTTATTTATTTATTTATTTATTTATTTATTCATGTAATTTCTTTTGCCATTTGCCCATTTTCATATGAATGTTAACTAATCGAAATATTGTCCATATGAAAATGTGACACTTTCTCAGTAAAAAATAAACAACAGCACAAAATCTAAACTAATGCGGTAACACATTTTTCAATAATTTACATAGCAACTTTTAGAAACAGTGAACAGTTGATTCTTTTCTCTCCCAAACAAAAGCTTTTTTCCAAAATGAAGTCCTCATATTTATAATGGTTTCCTCCTCCCGTCCTGCATTTATTCATGGCCCCTTAAGTTATTCAGATTTTGACTGCGTTCACTAATTGTTCATTTTGTTTCCATTCTTTTCCTTTGCCATTTATTCATCATCATCATCTGCTAATTTATTCCTGCTTTTTCACTGCCTCCATTTAGCTTTCAGACTTTGTCTTTGTACTTTTACTTTCAAAAATGTTTTTTTGGGGGGTTTTTTCTTTGCACTTGACCTTGTACAAGACAATGAGAAATGTGGTAAACCATAATGCACCTGTATAGTTACTGTACTTGGCTTTTTTGTGATTCTCATTCATCCAGGTCTTAGGATATCTTCGAATACCAAGTCAAAGTCTGTTTGTCTTTAACTCGGTACTTTAGAGATATTAGCTTTTTTGTAACTTCAGCAACAGTTTGTATGCCTTATTCAGTGCGGTATGTTCTGTAAGCCCAAGGATAACAGCTCTCATGCATGAATGTTGGCTATCCTAATAGCATTTTTACTGTTACAGTATATCTCTCTCTCTTCTCTCTTCTCTCTAGCTATATTAATGGTAAAGATTCATTTATACAGATGGCAGTAGGTGACTTTAATAAGCATTCATTTGTGTAAATAAGAAGTTATACATAACCAAAATAAAGGTATTGTTTTCATTAAGTCAGTGTTCTGTGTGTTTGTGTTCTCGTGGTAACAGCAGTGGCACTGCACCATTTGGTTTAACGTGACGTCACTTTAAATCCATAGACCTCAGTGCAACGATGCATCTCTGCCAACCAAAAGAGTTATTTCACTGTCCTCTAAAAGCACAAAGTGACTTAGGGTTTTTCTCATTTCCTGCGCTACCTTACTCATTTTGCATCACCGTAACTCTTTGCCACAGTTTTTTTTTATCACGTTAAGAGATATTTCCTGGTTACTGTCAGTACGGAGGAGGACAGCATCTCTGAGCTGTAAATATCACTTTGCACTCAGTGACAACAGCTTGCAGGAGCTTCGTTGTTTGGTCTGATTTGATTCTGTTAGAGAACATGTAAGTATATTAGCCTGTGTTTAAATTTGATATATGTGCTCATATTGACAGGTATTGACTTTTGAAAATATCACTTTATAGACACAGAAAAGCAGAGAGCTTTTGTGGTGCTAATAGTGAACAGAACTTTACTGTTGAGATACATTAGATGCATTTCTCACTTAAAATGTTAGATAATCTTTGCTAAATGTGAAGTTGAAGATGTTTTTTTAAGCTGTTTGGAATTTTTTTTTAAATGCATTTGGAGTCCAAACTTTATTTCTCTCTGACACCTGAATATAAAGATAACATTACAGATTCTGTTGCAATTATCTTTAGTGATTGATATTCATTGTCTAAATTCACTTGGGATTTATTTATTGATATGGTATTTTGCTTTCATTTTATTTACGCTGAATATAAAATCATGAATTTCAATCTATTATATGAATGCCCTGGCATGAAGATCAATCATATGGATGGTGTTTTAGTCAATATTTAGTACATAGATGTATAAATAAATAAATAAATAAAGCAATTAATGTAACTATAAATTAAGTTATACAGTTGAGTACATAAGTAAATAAAAATGACTACTTTAGTTTTTTTCAGGGGACTAAAAAATATCATTTAAAAAAAAATATATATATACTGACCTTATCTATTTACATATTAATTGTCTTATTCATTTAGTTAAGGATTTTTTCACAAGCATATTTATTTATGTATTTTTATTTTGACAAAAATGGCATTCCATACAACCAAGTGTCAGTATCAGTATCACTAGTGAAGAAGTAGGAGCGATAAGATAAGAGCTGTCCATCATAAGAGGATAAGAGGAACCATAAATCGAAGCAAATTCACATAACAGGTGATAAAGCCACCCACAGGAAATAAACTCACTCACTAAGATCATTAACCCCTGGCAGCCAGGCCATAAAAGTTACACCTTTAATTGGCAGCTTAACGGCTGACTAACGAGCTGAGATATGAAATATGAATCAATAAAAATGCAACAAGAAAACATATTATTAGTTTCTCACAAAAAGTCAGCCAACAAAACACGACTCGAGTTATCTCACGCCTCATCATCAATTCACTCGTTCTAAAAATACGATAATTAATGCGCGATCAATATGAGATATGAATTCCCTGGTGAACAATGGGATTCTCAAACAACATTTATACATTGAAATCCAATAACAGAAGTTAATTATGAAGCAAGAGAAAAAGTTCTGAAGGAGTTGGACTTGACCCAAGAATTCTGGTAAGTTTAATGAGCGAGGCCGATCTTTTTACAGAGAAAAACATTTGTTTCCAAGCAATTTAATATAGCAGCGAGTCCTAAAATAAATATTGTGAACTATGTCTTGAGGCAAGCAGTGTGTTTTATAAGATACTGACTGATGACTGGTCAGTACAGATTAAACATGCCTTGTTAGGATTCACACCTTTTGCAGTGCCAGTCAGCTGACTCGTGCATGGCGACTTATTCAGGAGCCTTTTTTTTGGCGAGGAGGTGTGTCATGACCTGTGAGGACTTTTTTTTTTAGCCATCCACTGCTGCATGCTCAAACTGTCAGTGTTGGACCAAGTGTCTGGACAGTCAACATAAGTATGCACTGACCACCCACAGTTAAATCTCTGACAGGAGTTGAAGCTCAGTGCAGAAGGCATCTCAAAGGTCAGAGAAGCAACTCCATGCCTACGAGACACAATATGAAGCTCCTGAGATATTGATCCCTGGAGTGCACCAATGTCAGAGACATTCATGTGTATTACCCATGTGCTTCTCACAGCATATAGAGGCACTGAATCTGGACTCTATGAGTCTTGAATTACTATCACTGTCTTATATGTCAGAACAGTTGTATAGTAGATGGCAGGTTTATTGATGGACAGGCGCCCTTCTAGTGAATCTGGACCTTGGATGTTCTTCTAGTGGAGAAAATGTGGCCTCAAAGGTGGCCTTCCAGTGGAGAAAACTGAAGATATGCACTCTAGGGCACTTTTCTAATGGAGAAATGTGATAAAGTGACCTCTTGGACGCCCTTCCAGTGGAAAAAAAATGTGAAGTGCACTCTATGGTGCTCTTCTAATGGGGAAAATGTGATAAACGGGGGCCTTCCAGTGGAGAAAATTGAAGAAGTGCCCTGTGGGGTGCTCTTCTAATGGAGAAAATGTGATGAAGTGCCCTTTAGGGTGCCATTTCAATGGAAAAAATGTATTGAAGTGCCCTGTGGGGTGCTCTTCTAATGGGGAAAATGTGATAAAGTGCCCTGTAGGGTGGCCTTCCAGTGCAGAAAATGTGATAAAGTGCCCTGTAGGGTGGCCTTCCAGTGCAGAAAATGTAATAAAGTGCCCTCTAGGATGCCCTTCCAGTGGAAAAAAATGTAAAGTGCACTCTAGGGTGCTCTTCTAATGGGGAAAATGTGATAAGGTTCCCTGTAGGGTGGCCTTCCAGTGGAGAAAACTGATGAAGTGCCCTGTAGGGTGGCCTTCCAGAGGGGAACTAGTGGAGTACTTTATATCTTCATATATACTGCACATCTTACATGTTACAGCTCTATCACTGATGAACGGCTCCTTCTGACAAAACCTGCTTACCCACCAGCTTTGCCACTGGCCAAAATTCTATTTTCTATTAAGAGTGCACTCAATTCAGTGAAGCACACTCGCGTTCACTCATGTTTTACTTCTTCATTAATGTGCTCATTTTAGCACAACACACAACACACTCTTATTCAGTGTTGGACAACTCTCACTGTCTTCCCTGTCCATCAGTCCAGGTGACCAGCAACCTATAACTGGACTGCATAAAACACAATTTACTCTGAGTATGAAGGTACTTTTATTGTTTTTTTTTTTTAAAAAGGGTGGATAAGCAGCATCTGCTTATCCCATACACATTCAATCAACAGACAGTCATCAACCTGCTGTCTGTAACTTTAATATAGCACAGTTTTGCTCATACAGTATCATAAATTTTGGTTAATTACTCTGTCTTATTGCCATGTCATGAAGGAACATCTTGAGGAACCAGCACAGAGAAACACTGACAGTTTTCTTAGTGTTAAACTTTTATTTGGAGCTCAGAAAATGTTTGCAACTTTCTTGCTTATTTAAAGATGAATATATAATGTTAGATAAAATACACACAAGTTTTCTGGGCCTTCAAAGTGAAGAAGAATATTGATGAGTTTGAGTGATTCTTAATGATTTAACCACTCGATGACCATCACTGTTCTGTAAATGATAATATGTTGCAGCTTTTTTTTAAATCAGTATTCATTTTAATTGGTATTCTGTGAGAATCGTACAACAATTTGACTGAAAGTGTAAATAAACTGAGCATTGCTCCACTCTTAGGGATGGTCCCCACATACGAAATAGTGTGAAATACACAGACAACACGACAAACAACATGCTGGGAGCATTAAAGATGATAACACTCCGGCAAGAATTGATTTCTAAATAAAGACACACACAAACAAGTGGGGCCAAGTGGGGGCACATCTTGTAAATAGTGGCAACAATGCAGAGGGAGTAATTACTTTTAAACAGACAAATCAGCGCAGTTGGATAAGAAGGGTATGGCATGCTAGTTTTCAGCTGAGAATACATAATGACTTGCCAGAATTTGTTTATTTTGCCCTTATGAAGGATGTAGATGAGTTAATACGCCAAATTAAAACAATCCTGTTTGAAAACTGTGCAGTAATGCAGTGGAGGAATGAAAATACATATAGAGTAGTTCCAGTTTATGCAAATTTACTCTTGCGCTTTAATTACACTACATTTAGTCAGTAATTATGATTGAGATCTATACCCTGCTTGTCCAGTGTGACCGTGTACAGTATCTCCCAATTTGGTGAATCTGAAATTGAATTTTTATGCTAAACCGATGGATTAAGTGTTCCTTTGTGGGTTGAGGAAATTCGTTTATTTCTTAAGCTAAATAATCAGTTTCAAACCCTCCTGGATTAGCCTGAAAATGCATTGTGACAAAGCTGAAAACAAAGCTGTTTATCTGAGCTCATGAAAGAGATGCTACACAATGTTTGTAGCCTGCAGAGATATTCTATAAGATCATCAGATTTGCTGTAGATCAGGGTTTCTAAAACTTTTTAGGCTGTATTACCTCAAAAAATATTCAGTTCTCCAGGTAGCACCATTATGAGACGTTAAAATATCAGGACCCTGTTCAGATACGGACAGTTCACACAGGAGGGAGGTTTATTACTCAACTACCCAGCTAATATTGACTGTTGTTGAATTGTGAATAGAACCAGAACCAAGACCCAGAGCTAATTTGTTGAAAAGTTGGTACTCCTGATCTGCAATTCTCTTCCAAATATTTCCAAGCTGCAGCTGCAGTCACTTTAAAGCATCCCTTTCACCGTGGCTTACTATCTTGCCGTCACATTTTGGCTCGTAACTGCTCATGAATGTACGTGTGCATTACACGCATGAACGTGTTCACGTAGCTGATATCAAAACAAAACATTCCAGGAAATGCAAACCTTATTTTAAATTAGATTCCAGTGATTAATTCAAAATTTTGAATTTGAATTTTAAATCTGAAAAGAGTTCTGCACATACCTCTAGAAAGATTGAGAATGTTTGAGAACATGTACTCCAGATGTTAAAAGTAGCTCCACCTTAAACAACTTGCATCAGGACAATGCAACAGCAGTGATATCAAACAATATACAGTGTATAATAGTAAAGCACTGACACGGATCATATTTACTTCGATACACACATTTTGCCAATAATACTTGAGTATGTATTTAAATGCAGTATTGATACTTTTACTAAAGTAAAGGATCTGAATACTTCTTCCTCCGCTGCAATGATGCGGTGTTAACATTCAGGATTTTCCTCTTATTATTGGGACTGTGTTTCTAGGTAACAGCTTGGGTTCAAATCTATTTCCTGTCAGTCATTCATATCAACAGGAAATAAAGCCAGATCAATTTAGAAAGCTGAATATTAAATAGTCTTTAGAAATTAAACAGAAGCCGTTCTGAACACACAGAGAAACTTTCTTTGACAGACATAACCCATCAGCTGCATGAGAAATGTAATTACTATGGTCCATTTGATGCTATTTTGCGAGCACCCATTAGAACCCTTATTTATCATTATTACAGCATAAACATTAACATCTGCTGACCAGTAGTGGAAAGGACTTTAGCTGTCAGTCAGTCCAGCTTTGCCAACACAAAAGGATTAGAATAAAATGATATGCTAAGCACCAGGGAAGTGTGATATATCCTTTTCGCTGAAACAAAGTGTATTTCTTATTTTGATTATAGGACGTGATGCTGCAAATCTTCCTGACAGCTGTGAGCTAATCCTTTTAAGAGTGCGATATCACCATTTCAATATGTACTGAAATGAGATTTAAACTTTCCTTGCAGGTTACAAAAACACCAAAAACAGGCATTGCATCAGGAAACCCAGGAAGGAATAAAGCATGGAAACAGATTTCACCGCTTTAAGATGGATGACATGTTTACAAAAAAAAGAGAGAGGGGGGAAAAAAAGGCAAAATGACTTTTCCTGAAAAATGGTATTTTTAAAAAGCAGTTTTCAGTTCCTGTTCCAATATCCGACCTAAGAGAGGGAAGAAGTTGCTTTTAAAGATCAATTTAGTTTCGATCGTGTCAGGTGTTCCCTTATGCAATCGAAGCACGTTTGAGGGCAGTGAAAAACAGTTTGAGTTCAAGATAGAGCCACAGACTGTCTCTAAAACAAGTCAACTGTGGTGAGTGAAGTCATTAAAGTTAACAGCTATCAGTGGCAGGGAACACTTAGAAAGTACATTTAAATCAGGAGTATAACAAGACAAGATTTAGTCTCCATCAAAGGCATCACTTTATAATTAGGTTTCTTTCCAGATGAGTAGAAATGGAAATTGTACTTTCGTTGTTCTGATACTTGACAAATTGCATTGTATTGTCTTCAGTTTGAGAACGAACCAAATCTCTTCTCCTGGTCTCATTTCACCGCAATGTTGTTTTTGTTATAAAATCCGACTAAATCTTCACCAGAAAGCAGATTTTCTTTCTCTCTGTCTGATCCTCCATGTCCCCATTTACAGAAATTAAAAACATTGTAACACAAAAGAGTTGGAAGTGGTGCAGATGATATTGACATCAAATCAAATCAGTCACATTTGACCTTTTACGTTAGACTGTCAAAAAAAATCCCAAAGATAACACACACCTCAATGGTTATGAGTGAATCAAACAATAAAAACCAGTAAATTGATGTACTGGTCCTAAATTCTTCAAAGTCTAAATGCAATAAACATATTTCCAAAAGAATAACTGTCTACTGAATAAAGCAGCTTCCACACATGTACAGTAGTATTTAGACATGCAGCCTTTGGAACAAAAAAATGAACAAATTAGTTGTGTTTTGTGGATTAGTCATAGCTTTAAAGTAAAGACAGAACCATACCCTGTGAACTGAATATAAATTAAACTGCAATTAAAAGAGCTGGAAAGAGATGTATAACCAGTTTTTCTTTATACAATACATTTAAATTCTTTTCTTCAGGTTCCTAGGATCACTTGTGTAC
This sequence comes from Larimichthys crocea, assembly GCF_000972845.2. Lineage (NCBI taxonomy): Eukaryota > Metazoa > Chordata > Actinopteri > Sciaenidae > Larimichthys > Larimichthys crocea. The sequence continues at coordinate 7,396,121 of NC_040012.1, forward strand.
CAGGAGAAGTACAAATTATGTTTGAGTTTGCTTTAGTATATTGTCAAGTCAAATCAGTTTTATTTACATAACCATAAATTACAAATGTACCTCAATATATGATGAAACAAACAAACAAACAAGGTTAAGTCATGGTTACGTCTTTTTTCAAAAAGAACAATGGGCCCAGACATCTTCCCTGTGGTACCTCACATTCAAACGTTTTGACAGTGCCTCATCCACATCCACTAAATGCTTTTGAGCTGAATCAGTTCAATGTTAATTTGTTAAATCACAGACCGCCTACTCTTGGTGAATAAAACGTTTAGATATCATTTCTTTGTGTCAGGTAAGTGGGATTTCATGAAGACACAATGACATTTTGTGTCATAAATGTTCAGAAACCTTCGGGTGGTAAATGATCTTAGCCACCGTCTGTGAGTTTGCATGTAAAATGAACTTTGGTCCAGCCAAATCTCACCAAAATAATCTTATTGGGAAGTTTGGTAAGTTTCTGAGAACTGGTAACCAAGATGTTTTCAGAGGTTGTAATTTAAATGACTTACGCCTAATTGGTCTACCTGAGATATCTTAGTCTTTGTCGTGACCTTGGGTTTCTACTTTAGCATGTTCCATTTTATTTTTTATCTGTACTTTACTTGCAGTCTTTATTGTGTTAAAGTTTCCAACTTTGATTAGTTTTCAGCTGTCACGTTATTCTGCCCTTCAGTGTTATTCCGTCTGTGTACCATGTGTCCACTGTGTTTCCGGAGCAAGCGCGTCAACAACTTCTAGAAATCAAAATGTCATTTAAAATGACAACACTTTGTCTGCATGCTTTTAAAACAGCAGGCCAGTCCACTTTGTATAAACAATGATTCGATTAAAATGCTTCAGAAATCTGACTTCAATGGAATTATTGGAGACAGTTACATTCTCAAAGAGCAACGAGTTGCCACAGTGGAAATCAAATCACTGTCCACCCCCAAAAGTTTGAGAATCATTACCGGATGAAAAAATAGCAACCAAATTGCTGTACATTCTTTCAACACTTTCCCTCAAAAATAATGCCTCCAATTATTGGGGGAACAAAACAACATGTATTCAAGAGCAGCATAAATGTCATATCCCTTCAGGCTGTTACAGATGATCACAGCTGCTGTAGCTGTGGTCTGTCTGTCCAGCAAACCGAATTATTAAACCCAGAGGCAGGAATTATCATGTGAGATCGCCCTTAGATATTTCATTGCAAGAGATAAAGCGGAGGAGATAGAAGCAGGCTACTTCTGAATTTATGGAAGCTAAGATTTTGGCAATAGATATAGATAGATGGAGAGAGATATAGACGAAGAGATAGAGAGATGTGTTTCTCCTTCACACCATTGCTCCACACCAGTTGTGTTAATTTTGAATGCCACTTGTTCAGGTTTGCATTTCTGTATTTGGCTGCACCCCTCTGCAATCATCCCTTATCTGTGTGCACAGCAGCTAAGGGTTCGTCTCTCTGAATGAATGGGCTCAATAAACCTGTCACAGCCCCAGACTTGTTGACTCTGTGTTGACTCATGTTACAGAGATCCATCCTTTTTATTAGCTTCAGTATGGCTACTGATTTACAACGTGATATTCTGCCCACACATGACAATACCACTAAAACAGAAAGTCACTTAATATAATACATTTCTTTGTTGTTGTTTGCAGTACTTTGAAGAAAAGTTTTATTTTTTAAACCGGGACCTACAAGTCAGGGTTGTCTTCTGCTCATCGTCTACAACTGCTGATGCTTGACACCAGTGTAATGATGCAAAGGAGTTTATTTAAAGGTGTTCATGACCTAGTAAACAAAAGACTATTGAGCGATGTTGTAAAGTGCTTTTACTCCCAGATTGACTGCCTTCTCTGTAATACAAAACGCAGTAATACAACAATGACTAAATAAAACATATCTTTTCATATCTGGTAAAATGTGAGTTTACATAGGTAAAGTAAAACCATATAATTCTAATGTCAGAGACTGTTTGCAGCTTTTTAAAGGGGGAGGATGTATTGTAACTTTATATCCACTCTAGCAGCTTGGATCCAGTCGGTCCATCACTTTGGCCCAGACTGTAAAATCTCAACAGCTATTGGATGAATTGCACTTGAAACTTGGTACAGATATTCATGGTGCCCAGAGAATGGTGCAGTCCAAAGACATGCAGATTAAGATCATAGGTTATTTGGTGACTCTGAATTACCCATAGGTGTGAACATGAGCATGATCGGTTGTTTGTCTCTATGTGTCAGTCCTGTGATAAACTGTCAACATGGCCCAGTGGCAGCTGGGATTGGCTTTAACCCCCACCCACCATGACCATGATAAGAATAAGTGGTTATTGAAAACGGATGAAAAATTGAATCCTTGGAAAAGTAGAAGCCCAAGAATCCTTGGTCTTCCCTTCAAATCAAATGACCTCAGTACGCTCTGTACTCTGCAAGGCAGGCAACTTCCTCCAACTTTAGTTTGACAAAATACAAGTCCTCTTCAGAGGCCCCAAGAGTATTTCTAAAAAAAAAAAAAAAGTACAGCAGTGCACTGGTCTCCTAGCAGCAAATGTTCAACAAGCTTCAAAAAACCTCTTCAAAGTTCTCATCGAACAACATAAAAACTTTGAGTGGCACATAAATAGTCTTTATGTTTTTGTCTCTATTATTCGCTGACCCAGAGTTTCTTTTCTGTCTCAGCTCCAGTTGGCCCAAAAGCCAGCCACTGGACTTTTAACTAATGCATGTTGTAGGTCACACATTACACCAATGTTGGCCAATCTGCATCTGGTTATTTATTACAGTACACAGGTTTGAACCACTTTATATTTCTGAGTTATTGTGTCCCCTGACCTCTTGAGATCTCTGAGGTCTACCGACCAAGGCCTTATTAAGACCAAAGATGACCAAATCTTTTCAGTTGTGGTTCCCAAAGCAGTCAGCCTTTCATTTCCTGTTTGACTTTCTAATGTTTGCATTGGGCAGATTTTAAAAAGCACTTTATAAGTGTTTACTCACTAAAATAACTTACATTGGCTGACATAATGTGTCCATGTCCGCAGTTTTCAGTCACTTCCGAGACGGATAAATATGAAGTTTTCAAAAAAAGTCTGCTTCAAATATATAATTACGACTTGGATAGTGATATGAAATGTCAGTGAGGGACATTGCTTACATGTCTTTAAAATAAACACACACAGAATGGACACTAAAAGCAGGAAATCAATCATCTGTGAGGTGGAATATCATATCAGACACCAAAAGATGGCAAACTCCATGCTGCATACCAACAATGGTACATATGGGTACATACTAAAAGCCTGAAATATAAATGGTTAGTATACAGCAGTATACAGAAGTCATATATTGGGTCAGATTTTAGCCATTTTGGTATGATAAAGAGATGGTGATGGACATGTCCTTGGAGGGTGATTTGTAATGTTAACCTCTGCAGCCGTCAGGACAGGTGCTCCGTGATCTTTGACTGACAGCCGAGAATGTCGAGGCATAGACGAACAGGTCCCTCTTCCAGATTAACTTTCTACTGCTTAAACTTCAGAGATTGATCTGTGCCAAGGACTGGCATGGCCTTGGTGTGGGTATTGTAAAAAGAGATTGGATCTCTTCTTTCAAGGAAAGAGCTCCCAGGGTTGTGAGAGAAAGTGATAAAAGAAGTATGAAGCTTTTATTAAATCACTTACAACCATTGTCTAGGATGTGCTCTCTCTCACACACACACACACATGCATAGATATTTCGTCAGGGTCAGTCTAGTTTCAGTTAATTCAGAAGCCAGTTTCGAAAAGGTATGAAGTGAAAACATAAACGCCTCTCATCAGCTTTAATGCAGGAAGATTGCCTTTTTGTTTTACTGTGATACACGTTTAGATTTGCATGAAAACAGCAGATATGTTGTAGGTGTCCTTGGTGACACTTGTTCATGTACATTTTGTAGCTCTGGTTTCAGGCTTTTGAAGATCTCGCCTATGACGTGCAACTTTGGCTAATGACAGGTCATTTCAAAAGAGAGCATGATCCTATTGGTTGTTCTACCAATGCACATGCACATGCAATACCTCCTTTGCCTACAACGGCATAAAGTACAAATCACTGCTCCACACAGAGCTCGTTTGATGCCATGGTGCTCGCGTCGACGAGTGGCAAAGAGGCCATGAAGACGAACAGTGGGGAATAACTTTTGAGGTGGGACAGCAGTGTCCGTCTGTACGTGGTGTACTCGCCTCTCATCCCACTGTTAGATGACAGCTGAAGCCTGGGGCGCTCTGCTCCGGGGCTGCAAAGAGCTAGAGAGGCTTTGAGAAGACCAGTCACGGTGGGGCTCATGCCGCCCTACAAGCCATGAGGTTCTGCAGGGCAACTAACTCCTTTGGGGTTTGGAGGAAGGGACTTAGTGAAGTGATATAAGGCAGGCAGAGGAAGAAGGTTTTGCCCACTGCAGACTTGAAGGTCTCTCACAATTTTTGAATGTAACTGAATCAATCAGACATGCCAGATGTTCTTTTGGTATCACTATGATTTCATACTGATCAATGAATTTATGAGGCTCACAGCAGCTCAGGCAGGCGGGAAAGTTTTATAGCCAGAGGTTTTACACACACACACACACACGTCTCACTCAATAGATGATCCATATGAACATGCTGCATTTAACAATGCTGAGCTCTGCATCCTCGCTGCTACTGCCTGCTTTCAGAACTTTAACTCCCTCCTGACTCGACTGCACAGACCCACAGTAATTTAGGGTCTCACATTATAGTAAGCATTTAAAAAGTATTAGGAATTAGTCCCAGTCCAGATTTGGAATAATATAAACCGATCAGAAACACAGACCAGAACAAGACCTTTCTGTTCTCACTCACTCTGCCCCAAAGCAGTCAAAGATGAAATAAATCAACTTTGCTACATTTAGTTCAACAAATAAACTCATAAACTGACAAGAAAGGAAATGTTCGTACACCAGTTCTTCTTATTAAAACAGAAAAATACAAGCTTAGACTGAATTCAAGGTTCTCTCTTTGTCTTCTAGAATCGGCTTAATTTCCATGTTAGCTCATTGAAAACAAAATAAAACTCACTAAAACTGTCTTTGTTAACACTGTCTCTGGTTTGGTCGATGTAAATCTGACTCAACTGACTTAGATGTCTTTTGGTAAAATTAAAATGAGCTAAATGTTTTTGAACCAGGTTTTTCTTATTATTATTTTCCCTAAGAATTTTGTGCAGGCTTAATGAGACACTCAGCTTTGATGTCATACCTGCATTTTCACTATTTCAAGCTGTATTTTCCAGAGGCTTTAAAGAATTAGTTTGTGCATTATGGAGCTTGAGCTGATAGTGATTAGCTCAGCTTAGATTAGCACATAGTGGTTAGAAACCGTTTTTCCAAAGTCCGTCTACCAACACACATGGAGCTTTCTATTTCACACGTTGTATCTTGTTTATTTAATTCAGGTGAAACCAGTAAAACAGACACATGAATTTTAGTTTTTTGGGCACATATTTTGGACACTGCTTCCTCTCTCATGCTGGACTAATACATTCTCGCTCCAGCGGGATCAATTTATCTCTTACTGAAAGAAACTATTTAAAGAGTCAACAGTGCGAGTTTTCTCTTTAGGAATACAGTTTGTTTCATTCACTATATTGTTAGCGCTGTTAGAGTAACCAAGAAAATCGCTTTTTGTAATGGATGCAGTAGAATTTGACAGCGACCTGCAATAAGCTACAATTACCATGACTGCAGGCAGCCAACCTTACTGTCTCTGACATTAAGGGGCTAACAGCAGGGATGGCATCACCTTCATTACACTCAGCTACTGCTGCAGGTTAGGTGGGACAAATTTGCTGTCAGCCTGCTCTGCATTAGGACAGATTGAACCAGTCTCTGGGTGAGTACATCAGCTATTTCTAAAAGCTGTCATGCCCTGGATGTTATTTGACTGTGGTTATGTCAAAATCAACCAACGGGATTCAGTGAATATGTGTATATTTAATTCTAATGTGCGATAAATAGATGTGTCATTTTTAGCTCAATGTAACTTGTTCTGACTTTCTCATTTTAATAATGGTCTAACATTCAATTAGACATTCATGAGAGATTCATATGGATTCCCCAGGCAAATGATTCAATTATGTTCCGTAAATGGGGCGTGACTGACCTTTAAAAGGTAACTGTTCACAGTTCAGTTTCCCCATTTGCCTCCATGGGTCAGCTAATCTATTTTGCATTTCCTGACGTATCCAATATTACTTATGCTATCATAACATTTCAGACACTGTCAGGTAACAATATAATCTGGAAGACTGTCATACAACTGTCCTAATAACTGTCCTACAATGTTAAAAATGGATTTTAGATGATATATGCCAACTGTGGCAGCAACTCTGGAGGCTCCGAGCTTTTGGGTGGCCTTGATAAAAAAGCATTCAAAGTGTACAGCTTGACTAGTTCAACAAAATACAAAGAGGTACCATTTGATAATACTGCACCAGTCTGAGGGTGTTTGAAATTTGAGAAGGTTCTCAGTCTTTGAGAAGGGTTAAATCTGGGGCAACTGGACCTGGTTGTAGATCCGTGAAGACGTTTTGCCTCTCATCCAAAAAATACAAATAGTTCATTTGTATGCTGTGTTTGACCCAGTGTTGTAGTCCACCAAAACCACAAGTCAAGTTATACTTTTAAGTTTCTGAAGATCCTCTGACCCTCCATTAGTTACAGCTCTTAGGAGATAGGCGAGCTAATGCTACATTACATAGACTGTAAGAATCGACATGATATCTGTGACCTGTAGAGCTGTTGTGAAGCTCAGAGTGTGATGGCTCTGCCTCCTGCTGTCACATGGACAAAGATGTGGAGCGTGGGTGGAGCTGAGGTGGCGTGAATTAGCATGGATGTTCAAACAAGACACCTGTAATGGCACCCACCCACCCACGCTCTTAATCATGCGTATCCTTGAGCCTTAACATCATTTGAAAGCTTGATTTCATTGGCTGTATGCAAACAAGTATTTAAAGTAATTATACAATTCTTCTCGTCTTTGATTTTCTTTCTCAAAAACAGCAGCAAAAAAAAAGACTTTTAATTAGAAAGATCCGTTATAAAACTGGATGTTAAGGGGGTTAACTGTCACAGCTGACACGGTTTCCTGGGAGACGTGTGCGTGATATAACACGATTTCCACGTTGGTTCTTTCCACTGGTGACAAAAAACACTTACAGGAGTTTTGATGAATGTTTTATGCAACAAGTGTGTTCACCAAGGCAACCCTCTCGACCTCCAGTAAATTAATTAAACTTTATTCTAATTTTAAAAAATCAGTTGTAAGAAATAGCAGCACAAAGAAGTCTTGAGCAGAGAAAAGTCTTGACAGCTGTTCTTGACCTGTAGGTGAAACAAAACAACCCTTGCCTGTCAGACATTTTTCAATTAATCATAATCAATGGGCCAAAAATAGTTCTTGAAGCTGAGCCATGTCGATCCATCTTTCTCAATCATCCTGTAGTCCGTTACCCCTGGGGTCGATGCCACTGCCTTTAGAGGCAACAACAGAGTTATTCACTCTTCCCCCAAGGAGTAACAGCATGGAGCTGAGGTGCTGTAAGGAAGCTAATGAATGTATTTGTCATATCTCTAATGGCTCACTATATCACCACAGCACCTTGGCTTGAGATTTATGGTAATCATGACTGGAGAAAAGCGAACGCGTTCTGTCTTAGGATTTTTAGCTTCTGTGTACCGGGCTGCACTGATGAGACACCTTGGGAGAACATTAAATTGACGGCACCAGAGCCAAACTTGTGAAAACGTTGACAATGTGCCACGGTAAATGATAGCCTAAACACACTGAGTGGGGAAGTTGGTATTCACATCAGCAAGAGTGCAGGAATGGCAAACTAATGATGAGTCAACTCTACAATTGATTAGAGCAGGCTTATTTTAGTCCCCGAGGCCCACACAAGCCCACACACACAGACCAACAACATCAGCTCAAGTTATGCTGAGATGTCTTTACTGATACCAACTCCAGAAACTTTATTTTACTTTACTCTCCCCCCCTTTTTTTTTGCCTCACAAATCTAATCCTGCAACAGAAAATTTCTTCTTCTTCCATTAAGTCCCAAGTGACTTCATTTCGAGACTATTTTTTATTTTTTTTTATCTACAGTATGCACTCAAAATGCAAATGATCAAGTGTCTCGGGTTCAGGCGAGTACAGAGCCCAGCTGAAAAAGGCGACAAAGACAAGCGTTCGCAAGTAATACATTGAGATTGATTAATACATATTAAAGTAATTAGCCCTTCCACTGCTGTTTCTGTGATGTATTTACCACATATTACCAAGAGAGACAAGTTATTCTTCATCTGTTGATCAACCGCAGTGGGAGTGCCGAAGTGCGAACAACCGAAGTTAAAGCCGGCTGCATATTTTATGAGTGTGTTTTTAGAGTTTCACGAGTTACACTTTGTGTCCCATGAATAATGTTGTGGGTGTGAGAGAGGGGGAGATAGAAATATTTGTTCGAGATTTCTCATGGGCGACTCCTTCAGCTTGTATAGAGATAAGAAAACACACACACGAGGCGTGAAGATGCGGTTCTGATGCACTTTAAAAGTACACTTGATCAGCAATTCCTTCTATGAGCTCACACACATCCCTCAGACTTCAAACGCACCTCCTGAAGGTTAGGGCCCCAGAACCGAGCAGATGACAGAGCGATGCTTACTTTGTTGACACGAGCTGTTTTTCCGTAAACCTACTGCCCTCATGTGGCTGGTTCTGGGTCAGGGGCAGGACAGAAACATTTATTAAAACATCACAAAACTTTGACAGCAGTCATGAAGTTTTTCAGAAATATAACTCATCACTCCTGCAGTATACTGGAAAACACAATGATGGTTGTGCTGTAAAATCTCCATCTACAGTAACTGATCAATTACCAGCTGATGATTCTTGCCTTCTCAGGGAAAACGCCATGATTAGGCTAATTTAGGAAACAGCTGAGCTTTTATTCAGCACAGACTTTATCGGTAGGCATGTTTCTCTGCAAGCTCTCTGATTCTACAACACTGTGGACCTGTGAAGTTTAGACACTCACTGTTTTATCTATCGCAACATATCAAGCAGTCACACCAATACAACTGACTAATTTATGAAAAGATTCAAGTGCGTTTTAAACTATTTTCTATAAGCTTCTGGCCATAATTTATGGTTTTATGACAAAGTTTTAAAATACATACATACAAATGTCAAGTTAAAGAACCATCGTGTCAGATTTTTGGGAGAAAATGTCAGAAAGGGAGTATAATGTGCACAACTATGTTTTCATCACCTCAAAATTAGAATAATATGTTTTGCCGGTTCAGAATGAATCTTTTTTTTTTTAATCAACAGATGCCCCAGGTCTTCTACTTCCATGTTGAATCCCCATGTGTCTGTAGTAACCCAGAACAGACAAACTAAACTCTGGCTCTAGATAGGGTGCTTCATGTGTTTCCAGGCCACAGTAGTTTCTCCTTCACCCTTGGAACAGTAGGGAGAGTGGAGGGGGTTGTAATCTACAACTACAGCACTAGACGCTACACACTCATCCTAAAGTTCACTGCATGAGCTGAAAGATGTAAGATGTACGTGAAAGTGAAGTTTAAGCACTGGAAACAGTTGAAGCAACTTGTGTGTGAACCGTGGGAATAAGAGCTGAGAAGATATTTTTGTTCAAACGTTGAAGACCTGAGACTTGACGTGTCAGTAGAAGTGTAATCACTAAAAAGCCAAGGGCAAAATCTTCAGTCAGACCAAAGAAAGAAACAAAAAAAGAGAGGAAACAGCGCGGCGCTGCCTGTACCAGCTCATATTTGTATCCAATTGTGCACAGAGTCTGAATATGAGCATGTTTGCTGCAGAGGTTTCATATCAGAGTATCAGATTGAGTGTGATTAAACACAGAAAACTATGAGCTTGAACTTAAATTGATTATGACAGGAGGACGCGACCCCCCCCACCAATCTATCACAGAGAGCATGCACGTGCTGAAAGCAGTGAAACCGTCATCAAACGTGTTGGTTGACATCTCGTAGGGCTTCAACTCAGCGGTTATTTTTAGAACCGATTAATCTGCCCTTTTATTTTCTCAATTCATTGTTTGGGCAGAACATCAGAACTTCAGAAAAAAGCTAAAATGTCCCATAGCAGTACGGTGATGTCAACAAATGTCTTACGACGAGGAAAAGCTGCAAATTTTCACAGTTGAGGACAAGAGATTTATTTTACTTTTACTATAAAATTATTGAAATGAAAAGCAGTTGAAATCAATCAATCACTGTGTTTCTGGCAAAGTTTTATTGTACTATATGTAATCTTATACAATAAGAAGAAGAAAAGGAAAAAAAGTTTTGCAGAACTGAGTGAACAAACTTTAAAAATTCATAATGCCAAGGTTACAGAATGAACTTACTGGCTTGAACTTCCTTTCATGCTTTTCATCTGTCTGACTTCAACTGTCATGGAGCATCAGACCATTGTGCCGTTGAACCTTAGATGAAGCTGCAGTGATCGATTTCAGCATTCAGCACCTTTCCCTGTTAATATACATGTGAATCTCTACTCTTGTCTCTCTCATACAACACACACTTAGTATAATAATGCACACCAACTCAAATGAATACTCCTTTTGACTTAAGACAGCATCTTTGTCCCTCATCCAGACTTTTATTGTGTGCGTGTTTTCTCTATAGATACACAAGTAACCTTTTTTTTTACTCCATCCTTCAACCATGCCCCCAATTAAACTTATGACCCAAAGTACCCACCAAACCGTCTCAGAAGCTAAAGAAACTATAAATGCTGGGGCCTAAAGAAAAAAGAGTGAGACGAACAGTATTTCACCTCTAAGACGCCCACACATCACTCTCAGCATTAGCAGCCGAACAAAAGAATGTATTCTATGCAAACTATGATTTAGCAATAAGTTTCTCTCTGCATGACGAACACTAATCATTTATCGTGACAAAACATCTATTCCATCCATCTATTAAGTAAGTAAGTAAGTATTTAACATTGGACCTTTCACAGAGTGAGGTCACAAAGTGCTTAGCAAGAATAAAACGGTAAATTATGAGTAGACAGTACAGGACAAAGACAAACTTTGAATAAATGGATCTTGGAATGCACGGCTGCGATGCGGCTGCCGGAGCTGATCGAGGCCGTTCTAGACGATGCTTGTCATTCGACCAGAAGCCCCCACAGCGTGTTTCAGAAGAGTCCCAGAAGCAGGCTCTACGCTCTGTTTCGCTGAGAATACATGGCTGATCTGTTTATGACAGAAGCTGCAATCAGCTGCATCAAGCAGCACAGAGCAGACGCTGGCTGCAAGCCAGACATAGGAATGGCATGGGTAGCCTACTTACCCATGGTAGAAGCACATAAAACAAGGCAAAAATAACCAGATCTGAGTAAGTTAACAAAACATGGTGAACACTTCTGAAATACTCCTGGTGCCTGGTAAAATCAAGTCACCACGTCAAAGGCGTTTATTTTCAGTTGGGCACAAGGAACAACAAGTGAGCCCTATGTCAAAAGACCAAAGGGACCTAAGTGTAAAGTAAAGATGGATATGCATCAGTGTCTGACCATGCATGGCTCTATATGTGAAAACAAGAAGACAGACAATGAAAGTAAAACTTCCACCTGGTGTCTTTTCCTTGCTTGACTCAGCACTAACAGCATAAAGAACGGACGTTGTCTCTGTGACGTCAAGACCCATCGTGAAGCTCAGAGAGCGGTGGCTCTGGCTGCAAACTAAAACTGGGTAAAGACTTGGATCCTTGGTTGATGAGAGGAGGAGGAGTGCTGAATGATAAATAGGAAATTACAGTAGTCTAAATAATCACCTCTTGATAGCTCACGTGAGTGTTTAGCAATGTATGGGTCAATGATTTGATATGTTAATCAAAGTACATTGATCTAAGATTACAATGTACAGCTGGAGAAAGACCCAATTCACTGAGCAACCTTAGAACGTATGTTATCTGAAACAATGATAAGGTTCTCAGTCCTATCCATGTCTAATGGTAAATAAAAGCTGTTAGCAATCCAAGACAACTGAGCAGAACGGTCTGATCAGGTTTAAAATACACAGTTGGATATCATCAGCGTAACAGTGACAAGAGATACCTTTAAATTTGCTAATAGGATGACCTAAGGGAAGCACAAAGCAAACAATCCAGGACAGGTCAGACCCTGAGGCACGTCACAGTTTCAGACAGAGACAGAAAAAACGTCGATCCAGAGAGATGGAGGAGAAGCAGTCCAGTCCACACTACTGCGTATTTACCCACATCAGAAGACTCTAGCTGTTTTCAGTGGAATACTCATGATGGAAACCAGATTGGAAACTATTAACACCAGATGCAAACAATATCACAACTACATTTTAACGATTAAAAACCTGATCATTAGCGGTCACTTTCTAATCATTAATCAGACGTGCTATAAGACAAACAAAGCTTTGCAGTTCACACAAGAAGCTGAAAATCCATTAAAATACTCTGATAATTTTGCTTTGAGTCTGTGATCATTAGAAATCGCTTAAACTAGTAATACTTTATCATCACTCCTGAATTCCAACTTTATGCCAGAAAGAACATTTCTTTCATCTCACACGTGCTAACCTTTTCATGTGGTAAAACTAATGTTGGAATTTTCTTCCTCTAATCCGTAAATGATGGGGTAATTTATCCGCACTTACCTGTAATCTGATTTTGGGAGATTGTGCACCTCTTGTGATATTTTGAGACTGACATATGATTACAATCATGAACCTTTTGACAGAGAAATGAAAAGATAATGGTCTAAATCGAGCGGCAGAGGCAGAAACACTCACTTGCCTTATAGAGATAGATATATGTGTGTGCCACTCTTTCCATCATATGAAGGCTGTTTGAGATCATCTCCAGATGCTGTTTTATATCATTTTAATAATGTCTTCATAGACATTCATGTGGATGAGCTCTTCATGAAGTATTTGTCTATAACTATAAGCAGAAATCAATATTGTATTACATGACGTGAGTTGTGTAATACAGAGGAAAACGTGTTCTACATGATAGATTAGCGTTTTAGAGCATTTTAATTTGAAGGCACCAAATAGATCAAGGCAGAGAGCCAGAGACCTTTAAGTTCAGGACCATCTATCTGATGCGAAGTAGGGCACCTTAGATCAATATACTGTATGTGATTAGTTGGTACAGAGGTGGTACTATAGCGGTTAGGTCTGAGGGTGAGCTGCGGCTGCTCCGTTACTGGTCTTGTCAAGTCTACAGGGGTTAGTTTTTTCGTCTTCAAACTGAGAGATCTGCACCCTCCACCGACTACAACTCCCGATCTATCACAGGGCTGACACAGACGATCATAATCACATTCACAGGAAACTTCTGTGGTAACTCTTTATAATACAACATATGATTTAGACTTATATGACTTTTAAATAATCAGAAAAAATTACTTTTTATCTTGCTGATTCTCCAACTTTCTCTCACTCTCATGCACTGTCTATGTCACTCAACTCACTGCTCGCTCACTCTCCAGACCACAGGAAACTTCTCGGTGAAACTATTTTGCCATTCACACACAGACGTACATGAAATAAACCCAGCCAGAACATAACAGGGAGAGGGTCATAGTTTTAGTCCATGAACTCGACCTGGACAGCACTCAGTTTCAGTGACAGTTCAGACTGACTGTGGAGCGGAGTGGCCACTGAAGTGTGACCTCGGACGGTGTTTCTCTAAGAGTTGAACCTTGCTCAGCGTCTCCTCTTGCAGCCACCCCCTGCAGCCTTCAAAGTGCATCACCCCAGTACAAATGAATGGAAAGTGCAGTGCCCGATTTGGTCTGAAATTTAATTTGAAATGGGGCCTTAGACTGTAAGTCTGTTGTATGAAATTGGGTGACAATAAAAACAAGACTATGAGGTACAAAGAAGTAATAAATTAATGAGATACGCTGGTTTAGTGCATATATGATACAACACAGCGTTTCCCCTGGAACTTTCATCATCTCCACGTGGGATGGCATATTGACGCAGTCAGCTTCAGTCAGATGGCGCAGCAGATGATCTACAATCTATACTTTCGTTTAAATTTTTGTTCGCTCAGTATATATTATGGACCTAAAACACGTTGATCACAAGCAGAAGAGAGCATATAAATAAGCATGTGACCTTTGCAAATAATTATCACACAGTGAACACAGTGTGCATGTGCATGATTCATCGCTGACGGGAGAAAGCTTTCACCATGGCAATATGAAACCCTCATGCAGGTGCTCTCTTTGCAGCCTTTTTCTGAGACCTTCTACCAAAAGTTGAATTCTATGAAAGATATTCACTGTATTTAATCATAGAAATAATATGCTATATCATCAGTTCTTAAGGAAACAGTTGAAATACTTGCTCATTGACAAAAACAAATACAATAAAAACAAATGCCCATAATAGCAGCAGCTATCTATCTATCTATCTATCTATCTATCTATCTATCTATCTATCCATCTATTCATCACAAACCTCATATCGCTCCTATTTGATTATTCCCTGTATCCTGATTGGCTAACGTGGAGCTGCCACACACTGGCCACCAAGTCAAGCTGTCAATCATAATTATTTTAACCAAAGATACATCATTATCTACATCAGAGCGCCAGCTTCTGACGAGGACTTGCGGTAAGTCTCTGTGTCTTAATATAACCTTTAAAGAAAGGGTGAGTAATGTTAAATTTGGACAGCTGGCAAACTGGAACAGTTGTTTAATGATGTAGTATAACCACATCTGGTGATGCTCAGTTTCTCTTATCTGTGTATTTGATTTGTAAAAAATAGAATGGCAAAACAAATATTTATCACATACATAAAGTAATTGTGTTTTTGTATTTTTTTATTACATGGTTACTTGAAGACATTATGGGGCCCATCTTGCGGACAGTCCTAATAACTGCATGAAAGGTTACTGGGTGATTCTTAGCTACAGTGTAACTTTTTGTTACAGTTAATTAAAGTTGGAGTTACTTATTATTGGACGCCGTATCCATGGCGTCACTCACAGGTTTCTAAAAAAGTTGTTGTGAAGTCGCCACACTCTTCATAATGCATAACTTTAATCCTTAATATAATTTGAACAGGTGAGTTCTATAAAAACTCACCCTCAGTACAGTTGTCATGCCACGGAGGTTACTGCTTGATTCGTCCCCATTACAGCTTTTTACGCAGCAGCATGGTAGATTTACATTTATAGTCATCAATCTGACGGCAGTGGCATCCAAGAGTTTCCCAGACTAGCACACAAAGATTAATCTCTATAAACAGATATCTGTGAATGAAAGCAAAGCACAATCTGTAGGCATCAGTTTGTAGTAATTATGTTTGACTGAGCTTTAGTTGCTGCTTACAGAGATTATGAGAAGTGAATCTTTGTGCCAGTTTTCATGTGTCAAGTTGCTAATCGGACTGCAGAAGAAGTCTTAGATATCTGTTTTCCGGACATGTTGGTGATGCAAGAAAACCCAGAAACACTGTCCATTGCACCCAGAGGCTCTTACCTTAGGTTGTACTATTGTACTATTACAGGATTTTTATAAAATCTTGTAAAAATTCTACTCATATCTATCTTATATCATGAAAAGAATCTCGTAGGGAAGAGAAAAGTTACTTGTTATAGCAAGAAACTAAGGAAATATTTGTTGGCATCACTGTGCTGCCACGCAAAAACTATCAATGAATTAGTTTGGTAGAGAAGAAAAACGTAAAAATGTGTGGATTCTCAGGAAAGGAGCACATTTTTACTATTGTTTCTATACACTATGCGCCATGTTATATGTTCATGTTATTGCTTAGAAAAAGGTTCCTACGGAGCAGCTGCAGAACAAGAGAATTTCTGTTATTTATATTACGAAAGCAACACGTGAATGTTGTCAGTAATAATAGAAAAAACTTTCGTATTCTTCCTTCAGAACACCTATTTCACTGAGAATGTGCTGCTACATCGATCACCCTCTGTGCACGCCACCAGGTGAGGCTGACCATGAAATCTTTCATCTAAAAACAGTATTTCAGTACCTGATTTATAACATGCCAGCAGAAGAGGATTATCTGTCTTTTTCAGCACATGTTCATGTTTCATATTTTAGGCAAAAAAAAAGGAAAAACATACTGCAGGGTTGAACCTGGTTCATTTAAATATTGTATGAAAGGAAGTCTTCTATTAATTTAGGTGTAAATATATAATAATTCTGGCTGCAGCAGTAAATGAATTACTATTAGAATGTATTTAATATACAAAGGTCACATTCGCTTCAGTTTCCTTTTGTAGCTGTTGCATTGTTTTTCTTAACACAGTCAAGCTGACATTAAACTTAATTAAATTCACATTTCGGGCACTTAGCGGAGAAGACGTGATGGAGAAGTGTCAAATGAAAACAACAAGAGCCAAGGAGTCTGCGGTAAAAAAGGAAAATGCAGTATAATGAGAGCAGCAGCTGTTGATTGATGTATGGCGTGCGTGACCTAAAGGTTGACCTGATCCCAAACGTGTCCATCACACTTGTCGTCTCCTGTCAGTGACGGAGGATGTTTCCATCCTGTAGAAGAAGTCTCTGAATGTATCTCAGCTTATCCTACCAAAAAGCAACACGTGGGACACTCAGATCGAGTGTCTAAGTTGTTGTGCTGTGTTTAAGTATTTCATCTTGTACTACTTTTTAACTACAATATCAAAATACTGCTTGCATGTCGGTTGTCATACTTTTGACTTTTGGCCAAACAAATACATGGAGGGAGAATAAAACTAGCTGAGCTCTCTGTAACGTTAAAAAATATCCACCTACCAGCATCTAAAGCTCGTAATTTAACATGCTGTATATTGTTTGTGTAATCCTCACACACAAACAGATATATAAATATACAACAATTTGTGGTTTTAGGTGGTAGTTTTACGCAATCTTTAATTTAAAATCTTCAACTGAAGCAACAAAATGAAACCGTGTTCAGTTCAGTCAGTACAGAATCAGAATCAGAAGCACTTTATTAATCCCCGCAGGGAAATTGTTTTTGTTACTGCAGCTTCCAAACGGTAAGTGATAGCAAGAAAAACAATAGTGAGAAACAAAACTTTAACAATATACCCTATACAATATCCTATTTTAAACAATATATACACACTATATACACATGTATAAATAGCAGTTAAATAGATACACTATCACTATCCCATGACTACAATTCACAATACTATTGTATATGAGAAATTAGATTTTTCCAACCTCTAATTGTAATTCATCTTACATAACTGTACTTTATTTTACACTTTAATTACCTAAATTAAACTATCTTCCCTAATCTGAAGGTTTTAATGGCTCTTATTTAGTAAACTGTGTCATTACCCTTTATGGTGACATAATAAACAACTGAAATATGGCCATGTATTAAAAAATATATATATAATCACCCATTGTTACAGTCACTCTGTGGGAAACACTCATGAATTTGTGTTCAGTGACTCTTTCTATATTGTTTTTAATGCCACAATCATATCTTAGTTTTAAAATTCTGGTATCATGACGACCTTTCCCTCAGCGATCTCTTGAGTATAAATAAAAGTCTCTTCATGAAAAGATACATTTGTGCTGTGTGAGTGTGTGTGAGTGAGGATCTGAACTTCCATCGCTGCTCACTTGGCATTTTTACCTGTGTGCCATCCACAAATCACAAATGTTCGAATATCATGCTTCTGTTTTGCACCATGTTGTGCACGTTTACCGTCTTCTGTTCTGATAACACAGACGACACGTCGTGCTCAGTGAGTGGTCTTTTCAGTCCAGTCATATTTCACAGCTTGTTACAGTATGACTCGTTTGCTCTCCCACAGCGACACCGTTCACGCTCATCAGCTTCATCCAGATGACCATACGGGCAGGAGAGTGAGCGTGAGATCCACACCAGAGAATTCATTAGCAGCCCCGGACTGCACAGTGCCATCATCCCTGTGTTTCTTTGAGGTAGCCAATGAAATTCAGGCTGGTGGGCGGCCTGAGGCAAAGACACCAGCACTTGCGGCAGGAGAACAGTAATTGGACTGTGTGTCAGATAAATCCAGGTTGTGACAAGCCATTCAGCAGCGTCGCCTTGGCCCAGATGCAACGCTATCTCTCAGCCACTCCACTGACCTGCAAGTAGCTTTCTTGGCTCTTCAGTAGAGGTCAGTGGAGTTATCGTGGGAGTGGAAAGCTCTCCAACTCTTTTTCTTTCTAAATAACCCGAAGTAGCATCCAGCAGCTCTAAGAGAAAACAAGTGAGGGCTGAAATATTGGAGAAATACTGCCCTGCACATATGGATTGTGAAACTTCGGACTGTTTTATTATTTGGATGATGTGGCACAAATCAGAGAGTCACCACTGTGCAGAGTGTGAAATATAAAGCATGTTTTATTTGGTCAGATACAAAACATAAAGCCCTTTTTTATCTACAGCTATCATTCTTCTGCTATCTGTGCTGACATGACATGACGACGTATGAAACAGGGCAGACAAAGAAACACTTGAATGTGAAGTGAAGAAGAATGGAAGCGATAATAAATGAGTTGTTGAAAAAACATAAAATGACACCTGTTTACATATTTCACATAAAATTTGAGGTGAGTGCATTAATGTAAACATTCCAAAAAAAAAATACTGCTTCTAAGGTGCTGAAGTATTTATTATACATACAATATATGTACAAATTTATACAAGCCAGTCAGTGAAGTCTAAGTCATGTGTCATGAGCCAAAGACTTGTAAAGTTTGTCTGTGGCTGGATGTATGTTTCACTTTGGCATGTAACTGGCCGGGGTTGTCTCCTACTCTAAAAAGCATTTGAAATATTACAAGTGGCCTTTTGATTGTGGGATGAGAAAGTTATATTACTGCCCAGCAGAGTAACACTGACAGCTTCATGTTTTCTTCTGTATTGGTAAGACCTTGATGTCTTTTCTTCCGCCGGCTGTTCGTCTGTGTAACGTAACGTCCTCGTCCTCTCCTGTCTGTTGCTTTGCAAAGTTGACAAAAACCTGCAACGACGGACAAATCGATTCAGTAAAGAATAAAACAAATGGCACACGTCATAATTTTAGAAGTTTCGGCAGCAGTATGGTTCAAATTTCAAGCTTAGAAGAAGATATTTAACCGCTATGTATAAATACCAAGTATAACATATTTAAATATTGACTCTAATCTTATTTTGTACGACAGAAAGTGGAAAGTTTAGCTGCTGGCAGCAAAAATATGTGACTTGTTGTCTTATTCTGATGGGGTGCGTGGTGGCATTACTGTTTCCTGTAATGATAAACGGCCAATCAGCACAAAGAAAAGCATGTTTGATTGATTTTTTTTAAAGAAAATGTAATATTTATAAGTGAATAAACATTCAACATATTATGTAAGTTTATGAAACACATGTTGTCTTTGTCTTGGTTCATACACACCTGGTCCAGTGTTGTCTGGGAAACAGAGTAGTCTTCGATGGAGAGCCTCTCCTTGTTGGCCACCACCAGCTGAAATATCCTGGCTAGGGAGGAGGAGGCGATCTCGTACTGCAGCGTGTTGTAGTGCCTCTCCCTCTGAATACAGCTGGGGAAGGAGCTCTCCATGAAGCTCTCGACCGGCTCCAGATCTGGGGACAATCCCGGTTTAGCTGCCTTGATTTTCATGGTCACCACGTAGCCGTCACCAAATCTGGAACAAAGGAAACACGGTGTGTTTTGAATGTTGTTAATCAACTCTAACCAAACACTACACGAGCCTGCTAAAACACACAAAATCCTCTTACTTGTATTTGAGATGCTGGATGGTACCCAGACACTTGAAGGTCCCATTGACCATGATGGCCAGTCGAGTGCAGAGGGCCTCACACTCCTCCATACTGGTGTAAAACAACCATAATCCATCTTTATTTTTTACTGCTGCTATTACATGCCTACGAGCAATAAATCATAATTTCGCAGATCTCTATGGTAAAATCAGGCGAGAGCCAGTCTAGCCATGATTTCATCAACAGTTGTTAGCGGAAGAGTTAAGTGTGTTTGGTCAGCTGCTGCAGCAGATGTGTGCGCTGGCTTTAATTTCTTTAGAAGAAGTCGAACCTGTGTGATGTTAGCACCACGGCCCTGCCGTCCTGAATGACGCTCATGATGGCGTTCCACAGGAAGCGTCGTGAGTGGGGGTCCATCCCCGTCGTGGGCTCATCCTAGACACACACACAAACAAACAACAAACTCGTCCCTGATCACACACTTCCATATGAACAGAGACCAAATCCTTATCTCCACCAGCATATGGCAAAGATCTTAGATTTATGCCAATTTGAATTGAGCTGCGCAGTTGCCTGCCAATGTATAAAACATTCGAGGCCAGGCTTGACTGAACCCATATGGCTTCCCATCTGGATCCATAGACCATTTCATTGATAAATCCCTGCATAAAACCCAAAAACCCAAACAATGGGCTCGTGATCTGCCCATCATTGGCTAACTCACCAGCAGCACCAGAGCTGGGCAACCAATCATCGCGATGGCTGTGGAGAGTTTGCGCTTGTTGCCTCCGCTGTAGGTCCCTGCACAGCACCCGGCGTACTCAGTCAGGCCCAGCTTCCTGATGCCCCACTCTGCCACCTATAGGGGGGGGGGGCAGAAACGTGCATTATTTGGTGGGCACATCCATCCAGAAGTGACTTACGCTTTTTAGAATGGGCTGTTAAATGAGCCCTTCATAACAGCAGAATCCAAAGGACAAATCAAACATTAGCGAACACAGAACAGCAGTAGAGAGACAATGCACACCAACAAGACCACAATTAACAAAATGCAGCGCTAGAGTCCCACTCACTCTGGGGATCTCGGACTCAGGTACCCCCCTGAGACGAGCGTAGAGGTACAGATGCTCCCTGCCGGTAAGGAGCTCGTCGATGGCATCAAACTGAGGGCAGTAGCCCATGTTCTGGTGCACGTCCAGGATCTCGGTCACAATGCTACAAAACAAGACAAAAGGCACCTTTCATTGAGCAAATAAGATGATAAGAAAACAATATTCAGGGTAACTGTTCAGGGCGGGGTTCAGTAGATAAACATGTCACATTGTTACATTTGCTTTTATCAAAAATTAGGATCTTCATTCATCCCCAGATAAAGCTGCAGGATCACAAGATAAGAAAGAAGAAAGATTATACTTTTGTTGTATTTCTTTTTTATCGTTTATTATATAACGCGTGATACTTTCACCTCTTTAGCCTTCAAAATAGCCTTCAAATGAAATAATGGAAGAACTCTTGCTCATAAATCATGTCCACACTGAGGCCATAACCTGTGAGGAGATGTCACAAATGCATATTTCTGTATCTGAAAGGGGTCGCAAGCCAAAAAAGTGGGGAAGGCTGGAACCCCTGACTGTCATTAATCTTGGGTTTTAAAAAGTTTTGTGTCCAACAATGGTGCAAATGCAGTTTGATGGGCTTATTTAACCTGACAATGATTCTGAGAGGAAAAAATGGGCATGTTCAAATGGAAATTGGACTTTTAACAGATAAAATATTAGCACGAAAATCAGTTTTCAATAGCTCCACAACAAACATTTACTTAAATCTGCAAAAAACTAATTGTCAAGCCGTGGTACCGAGCTCCTGTTTCCTATCCAGAGTAGCACATGAGTTGTTTTATAGTCAGATAGTGTCATCAAACAGAATTATGTCAGTCTGACCTTCCCGTGTTTAAACTTTCTAACTCATTGGACTGTCTCCCATCTGGAACTGCAACGCAGGATAAACCAAAAGCATTTTACAAATACCATCTGATCCAGTCCTGAACAGGAGAGTTTGTGTTGTATCGACCGGGGACACTTTTGACTGATCTTTATGTACCTGTAACCAGCCACAGTCGCCTCCCCAGAGCTGACATCAGTGTCACCAGTCAGCATTTTGAAGGTCGTCGTCTTTCCAGCTCCATTAACTCCCAAGAGACCGAAGCACTAACGGGACAAAAGGATAATCAGGCTCTCGACACCGGGAGGACATTCACTCACAGAGAATGACTCTGAATAATCAGTTTCATTAAAGAAATGAAGAGAAATGTAAAGAGCATAAAGATACAGATACACAGTAAATATACTTCATTATCTCTATGTGGTAAATACTGCATATTTATCTGCTACTCTAATAGTCCGTGTGGCAGCTTAATCAGTGTGTACTCCAGCAAACAAAAAGACTGAAAACTTGAGTAATATTTAAAAAGAGAGAGAGCAGTAGCTCTGTGTGTAGATGAACTCAGTGACTTTACCTCTCCTGCAGGGACACCGACACAAATCCGGTCCACAGCTGCCCTCTTCCTGCTCACATAGGTCTGTGCAGAGAAGGCATAGAAACAATGCTAACTGAATCATTGTGCATTTCTGCAAAGGGTGCTGTAAGTCCAATGTGAGGGGTGATCCTTGTATGCTGCATGTATCCCTCTGAGGTATTGTGGCTAAACTCTAACTGTTTCCCCTCTTCTTGTTATTTGACATTTTATTCAACTTCACAGTATGAATATGGATGAAAGGACGAATGAAAACAAAGCCGAGGTCGACTTTGAAAAACAAATAAAATGACATTTTCGAATGGTCAGGAGGAAACCACAGATATTTTACCTTAGAGAGGTCTCTGATCTGCAGGATGTCTGTCTTGCTCCCTCCTTCATAAATCCTCAGCCTTTCTGCTGCCACGTCATCGTCCTCATCTTGTACTGAAGTCTTTTTGTTGTCTGATAACCTGAAGGGGGGGAAAGAAAATCATGTGGAGAAGAATCTAGTACAACAGAGCTACACTTTATCTGTTAATAGGCGGATATGAGTGTCAAGACAGTGGTGTAAAATAAGAGATTGATATGTCTTGTGAGCTGAGTTCAGCCAGTCTCTTACCAGAGGTCCAAGAAGAACCGGTACTGGATCAGAAGATTGAAAATAAAGTAGACAAAGCCTTCCACAGCCATGAAAGTAACATTTTTCCCCAGAAAGTCCCACCGGAAGGGGTCCTTTGTGTACTCTTCACCTGAAAACAGAGACGAGGGTCAGGGCTGTACTGAAAACAAAGTCTTTGTTCACTCGGTACAAAAGTCGTATCAGGAAATATTTTTTTAAGGGATTGAAATTGTGAAACATATAATGAATAAATAATAGATATCCATGTATACGTGGCTTACCAAATCGGGCATAAACATCAGTAACAGCCTGGTTCATGGCCATGTCTATCAGTCCTCGCCCCAGGCAGAAATGAGGGAGCACCAGCAGGCATTTCTTCAGCCACTCGTTGACCATCAGCAAAGACTGGCAACATGCACACATACGTCAATCCACATTTCACCCGAGTGCAGGACTGATAGAACACTTCAACATTCAGCATGCAGTATACACAAACATGATAATTAAACTAAATTTAACCTGTGACTCATTTCTGAACATTCTGCATCGACGTCATCAGATGCATTGTGTCCTCGCACATTTGCATCACGTCGAAATGTTACGATTCTCATGGAAACAGGACAAATTAATGCACTGAAAAGGACTTCTGGTAATAATTCATAGTGAATTAATACATAATAATACAGCAAGAAATAATACATTCACAGTGCTTCATGACTACACTTATAAACACACATCAGATGCACTAAAACATAAAAAGCATTATAGATGTGGCTTATAATAAATTATAACTGCAGATGCTTTATTACAAATGCATCAAAATGGACTTTACTGAACACATACAGTAATAACTTATGACACTGCATGGATTGTTATAGCATACTATGAATTCTTTTTGCAGCTGATCGTTGAGGTGTGTGCATAGGTAGTCATAATGTGTTATAAGCTCTCTAAGAGCATGCACAAGTTATAACTAGTTAAGTCACATCTATAATATTGTATGACTGAGTGCAGAAAGCAGTATGTGTAGTCATAAATCATTATGAATGCACTCATAACGCACTATAGATGAGGCCTTTATAGAAATTGTTACTAAAATTCTGTTCAGGTTGCATATTGTAGTATTTTTTTGCTCATTGTTCAACTTTTAAAATCGTCATCATATAAAACTGGAGCACTTGACCTTTCCATATTTAATTACACATTCTGATGTGAGATCATGTTGTTGTCATCTCTTGATTTAGGAAAGATTGAGACTTCTGTATGAAGAGAAACTCCAGAGATCAATGTTCAGCTTTTCTTAGCACACATGTAGAGACGTCTGCCAATGTTACAACGCCAAACCCTAAAAACTGATCTTCATTTTCCGCCTGCTACACGCGTCCTCTGAAACAAAACGTTGTTTATGCGCGGACAAATAATGATTGCATAACATAAAAAAGTGATTCACTGTCGCCGATGAGGAATCTCAAATTGTAGACTGCTGGAAATATCAACGTAACAGAAATATTGGGTCACTCCACTTCTCGTGGCTCTCTCATGATTCATCGGTTGTGATGTTTATCAGTGAGAGCAGAGAAGAGGAGTACAGATGTGCAGTGGAGCGAAGCATCTGGCTAAAAAGAAGTTTTAGTAGGAAGTCACCGGATATCATGACAGCAGCATCTGTGCATTGTTTTCCACCTGCTTCTCCGTTTCTGTCTTAAAAGACTCGCATGCAAAAACTGTTGGCGGTTGTCATGGTTGTCTATTCCTCGCCTGTCGAACAGGTACAGTGTTCCACTGCCCTGCTCGTCTGTGACTTATCCTGTCCTTCTGCTCCAACAGCTGCACCGCATTTATCATCTGTATCTTTGTGTACGTGCCCGATGTATAGCCGCTGTTTCACATTGTCGAACACTGGATTTACTTGCAAGCTATGAATCACTATGACTCATCAACAAAAAGAAAAGATTGACTTAAAAAGGAAAGAATCAGTGTGAGTCATCTACGCAGGGCAAACTTCCTGACAATATTAATCTTAAAGCTGCATTTATTGATTTTCTTTGGCCCGCGTCAGTGCGGCATAACAAGCTGAATACATAAAGTGTGAGCAAACAGTTTCCTTTTACACAAACAGCAGGCAGGAAGCGACATTAGCATTCATGTGGAGATGAATTTCTAACCACTTGACAAACAGAAGTCGAGAACTTGATCCATTGTTTATAATAAAATATTAGTGTGTGGCTCTCTGAAGCTGCGCTTATCAATGTTCGGGTATGTGTAATGTGAGAAAGGTGTTTTTTAACACCTTTCAGCGTATTGTTTTGGTTTCACGGACACAGCTTTATTATTTTGGTTCACCTCTCTCGTCCATCTTGTTTCCAGCTGCAGCAGGCGGCAGAAGAAAAGCTCAATAAATGATAGATCATTGATAAACCCACTGGACACTAGCAGACAGCAGACAAAGTTAGCAACCAGACAGTGAACATAGAAGAGCATTTGGAGGTGAAGGTCTCAATATTTTTCTCAGGAGCTGTTTTTTTTTTTGCTCTGTGTCTGCTGGATGTGTAAATATTTATTTGCTATCATAAAGTTTGTTGTGCTATGCCCAAATGACCCAAAACTTTGTGCATTTATTAATCATTGCATTTAACGATTACCCTCTTTGCCCCCTTGTGGGTTGTTACGACTCTCAGCATTTTTCGAGAGATGAAGCCGTGCACGCCAGAAACTTCCACAGCTCTACAGTAAAATACTGCTGAACCAAAAGTAATCTACCTTTTGTGAAAAAAGTTTGTGGAATCACACAAATAAAAGAACTGATGCAGCTTTGCAATGAAAGATTAGAAGCTTTGTGGTTTAAAAGGTCGGCCCTTACCCGATTGTTTTCAAAGAGCTCCAGGATGAAGGTGATGGCGCTGCAGTTGATGCCTACGAACAGGTTGATGCAGGACAGGGACACATATGCAGTACTTGGGATGCTGAACAAGTAGGACATGGGGTACATCAGGGGCGTCACTGACCACCTGTAAGGCAGCAGAGCCAGAGAAAACAGAAATGTTATTATTTTTTTCCTCTTTTTGACACGCCTTTTTTTTAAATTTCCAAAACAAAGGAAGGAAGGAAGGAAGGAAAGAAGGAAGGAAGGAAGGAAGGAAGGAAGGAAGGAAGGAAGGAAGGAAGGAAAAAAACGAAAAGGGAAGGAAGGAAAAAAACAACGAAAGGAAGGAAGGAAGGAAGGAAGGAAGGAAGGAAGGAAGGAAAAAAACGACGTTCCTTCCTTACTTCCTTTCGTCATTTTTTTTACTTCCTTCCTTTCTTCCTTCCTTCCTTCCTGTTGTGTTTTTTTCTTCCTTCCTTTCATGGTTTTTTTTACTTCCTTCCTTCCGGAAGCAGTGTCAGTAATGATTCTAGTTCAGTTATGAATTTCAATAACTCTAACACACGTCTGTAACCTTCATATTCTCTTTGTGTTTCATTGTTTTGATTCGAAGTGAAAAACAAAACTGAACCAAATCAAACCAAACTAAAGCCGTACCCATAAAGCAGAAGCAGCGTTATTAGTGCTGGCAGGTTGGCTGGTGATGTGTAACACTTTTTGTCAAAAGCCATGAAAATGCCAACCACCATCGCAGTGCTGAGAGAGTAGTTAACCTAGAGGAGAAATAAAGCAGTCACAGGTGAGAAGGGAAAGAAAAATGAACCGTTATACAGAAATAACCAGATGGAAGTTGGAGTTTAAATCCGGTAATACGACACATAAATAAACATTTTATTGCTTGAAATGATTTAAAATCTTCATTTTAATATTAAGAGGATACATTTTATAGTGACTCCAACCCTGCTCGACTTACCATATCCCAGAAGAAGTTGGCCACCCAGTACACTAAAGGGCTGACCCCGCTAACAAACTGCAGGTGCTTGGCCTTGGTCGCACGCTCCTGTATGAGGTAGAGGACGAAGCTGGCGGGGATGAAGGACATGGCGAAAATAACACAGATCGCCACTACGGCATCTACTGAAGTGGTCAACCTGAAGAAGGAAGCAGAGAAAGACTTTACTGTGCCGTGTCTGTTGTCTGGGAACGTAATGTTCATGATTTAACGGCTTCTAGCAGTGTGGCTGCTGGTTGCAACCTCCTCATGTCACCCTAGGGTAACTGAGAAACTACAATGGCTGTGAAGCAAGCAGAAAAACTCAAACTCTGTATAGTTTGTCTGTTCTGGGCTACTGTAGAAACATTTATAATGGAGGACTGGAGGAAAGAAGACCAATAGATATAAAAGTTTCATTCTAAGGTAACAAAAACATAATTATTCTTATCTTGCACCAATAAAAACATAGTTACAAATATTATATTCCATTTCTAGGTTTTATTCTCTAAATAAAGGCCCCGAAATCTTACACGCTTATTCTTTGTCAAAGCTTTTGTTAAGAGCAGCAGGGGCTGTATCTGCTCAATGCAGCAAGAAATAAGTAAATAAATAAATAAATATAGATATATCATTATTTTTACAACACTGAACCCTGAAAATAAAATATACTTGACTCCCGTGAGTATTAAATACAGTCTGTTGGAGTTCTTTCTTTTTTGTATTTGTAGTTCTGTTTATCTTCCCTCGAGTCTCCATCCTCTACTGTTTACTTTAAACTCATGTATATCTCACTATATGCAGCTAAAGGCGTGTTTGCATATAGCCCGCATGTGCATATCTTTTGTAACATTTGCATTTATTAATGTGCAAATAAATTCATGATATACGTTTTTTTAAAGGGTGGTGAATAAACAGAAAAGAAAACACTCACACTGTGACTTCAGAAAGCTGCTCTTTGGTGAGGTTCAGAGGGTGGTTGATGGCGGTGATGCCGAACTCTGCGGGTTTGGCGGACGGGGGGAGGAAGGCGCGCAGGATGGCGTTGTTGGCCACGTTCATGAAGGCCACCATGGCGTGCCAGCCTTTGTTATTATACCAGACCTGACAGAGGAGAGCAGAGGTTATTCAACACATTTCACAAACTTCTGACTTGATAATGATACAGTGCAGGGAGTTGCATGCTGACCTTTATTGTATACTATGGAAACCATAATGGCTTTTAAAGCTATTAAAGAAAGCGTGTGATCTGAGCAGACTTTATGACTGTAAAGACATTATGTCTCTGCTATTTGTGGAGACCACCCACCTTTACGTTGAATTCACTCTCCATGTATCGTAAGAAAGGGCCGAGCTCCCTCATTGAAAGTCTGCAGTAGTAACCCTGTGAAAGAAAACACTCATTATAATACACTCACTTGATGGACTTCACACTCTCACGCTGTAACCGAACAGAAGCGAGTACCCCTGTGATGTTGAGCATTTGTCCAACTTGCTGTAAAACATTCTGGATGTCGTTGGGGTTGACGTCCAGGATGGGAAGTTGTCCTCCTACTGATAGACCTCCATATCTGAGGACAGGGAACATCCACACTCAGTATCCGACACCGACTGCAGGCACAAAGACTGCTTCATTACGGCAATAAAGTGCAAATTATTACCTTTGTTCATTCACCCAGTATTTGCTCTTCAAGCTGTGAAATGAAAGTGAGAATTTAATCAAGCATGGAGGTAATTATTTGAATGTGTGGTCAAACAAAATGATTTACAGAGCGATGATGGCTTCAGGATCTTTTTCTGTGTGTTTGTCTGCAGCGTCATCGTCATTCTGTCACGTTTGAATCTTTTTGTTATTTGGTGCGAGATGTGTGTTTTCATGCTTTTTAAGGGTTTTATGATTATCTGAACCTACCTGGTTCTGATAAGACTGGGGTAGGTTTTAACCAGGTAGTCAGAGATGTTCCTGTCCGTCAGATCCAGCAACGTGTCTCCTGTGGCCTCGAGTCGTTGGCGAGGGGGCAGTCCTCCAGCTCCGGCGGGACAGATGGGCATCATGGTAAGCTTCTTACTGGTGCTGCACTGGCAGGAAGGTGACGGGTTTCTCTGGTTCCACTCGGGACTCTGTAAGATGTTGAAGACCACGGGAGAGACGTCCGGGTACTCCCACTCTGATGTGCTGTCATTACAGGGCATCCTGGAGGCAGAAAAAAAACTCTCTAGGATTAATGAGAGTGATGTGCACAGGTACGATTTCTACATTTATATTCTTAGCCTGCATAAACTCCAAATGTTTGATTGCAAGTTGCAGGAGTCCTGACACTCACCCTAGTGGTTCCCCTTGCATGCAGCGTGTCCCCAGGCCTGGTCTGTGCAGTAACCTCTCTGTGAAGCGCTTCATTCTGGGGTCAAATGGTTGCTCGTTACTAGGAACGGATGAGAAGAAAATGAACTCAACTTCATCGCCACCAATCAGTCCGGCACCTCAGTGTTTAATGTGATACACAACTGATGGTTCGTCTAAAGCTACATGAGGTCTGACCTGAAGAAGGTGAACTGTTGTCCGTACATCCAGGGGGTCAGAGTCAGACTTGGATACTCTCCGAACGGAGGGACGATCATGGTGAAGATCAGAGCGACTAGGACAAAACTGGCAGGAAGGACGATCTGAAATCCCCCAAAAAACACAAGTGAGCAAGCAGTAAGAGAAAAATGACCCCTGTTTATATGAATATATCATTATTGAATTCTTTATTAAAAGAATATCCTGTACCTGTGCCAGGAAGTCTTTCTTGCTTCTTATGGCGTGGTGAAACCTCTTCACAAGCAGCGCATGGAACTGCTTCAGGATCAGAGCGACCCCTTTCACCTGCCTGGAGCCCTTCCCCTCACTGCTGTCTGATGCATCATGGGCATTAGATTGCGTCACACCATTTTGTTCTGCAACCAACGAGAAAAGATACGGTAAAGTAGTGCACGTAAAATATCTGCACAGGATGAAGCAGAGAGAGAGAGGGAGGCTGGACAAGCAGGCCTGGGATCAGCACTCCTGCTGCTGAGATTCTACTGAACAAAGCACCTAAAATCTGAACTAGGCAGCTGACAAATAATAAATGTGAGTAAATGTGTGCATTTGAATTTAAAGCAGAGCGGTGAACAGCAGAAGCAAGCAGAAACACATAAGAAAAGCATCTGCTTCAGACCTGGGTCACTTAAACTGCTAAAACTTAAACTGGACTTAAAGATGTGTGAGGCTTGCCTTAACTACTGATCACAGAAACTGATTTTAATGTCAGAATACCGTGTTGTCTGTGACGATATGTGATAAATCTCACATAAATCTGACATACCAGGTCAAAAAAGCTTAAGGAAAAGTCTGTTGGCTCTCAAGTCTCTAACCTTCTTTGCCGTTTTTTCTCCGCTGTAACATCCACTGTTCTACAGGTGAGACACACACACACACACACAGACTACAGGGTTAAAAACGGACAAATCACATGTAAACACCAGACAAGTTAAGCTAATGTTAGAGTGAGGGAGGTGAGTTAGAGGGAATCCACGACAATAACAGCGTGATAAAAAAATAAAAAAACAGGTGTGAGCCAAACGGATTAACAAACACGTTAGAGAGACGAGGCAACGGGTCAGAAACTCAATTCCAGAGAAAGGCCATGTGGAATATCACCGGCGGTGTTTACCAGGAGTGGTGGCATTATTCGCTGCTTCTCCGTCTGCAGTGACCTTTATGAATATCTGGAGACAAGAAGACACAAAGAATTGAAACTTTCAAAACTTTTCACACATTGAATACCATGTGAAAGTTCTGAAGTTGCATGATTAGAGGATGTTATTCGTTTTGGTTTTTAAGATCCCTCATTTATGCCAGTTTGATCTGTTTCCAATACCATTTCAAGGATTTTATATAGTTAATACAATTAATTTGTACAATTTTTCTTTATTCTTGATTCTAGTGCAGATGTATAGCAAAGGTTCCTTCTTTTTATGAAAACAAGACTTTAAGGATGCAGTGATAAACAAAAAGTTAAGTTGTTAAGATGAACCATTTTTGCAGTATATCAAAAGTCAGAATCAAAATTA
Organism: Larimichthys crocea; assembly: GCF_000972845.2. Taxonomy (NCBI): domain Eukaryota; kingdom Metazoa; phylum Chordata; class Actinopteri; family Sciaenidae; genus Larimichthys; species Larimichthys crocea. Next base: position 7,427,061 of record NC_040012.1, read on the forward strand.
ATATTTTCTTTTATCTGACTGTGGATGTTTTTTGGGTTGATGATCAGAAATCACAAAGCTGAAAAAATCATGGTTTATCATTAAATCCAAAAGTCAAAGTCAGGGTTGCTCCTTGATTTCCAGGACTTTTCCAGCATATTTTCAGAGATGATTAGTCTGATATAACAGACAGGGATATGTTTCTCTCTGTGCCTTGCTGTCTTCTTTTGTCTTGTTTTAATGATCTGTTTTAATATCGTGAGTATTATTTATAGTATTCCATCATTGTATTTTAATGTGTTTTTTTGGAAAGCCCTTTGTGCTCTATGCTTGGCAGGTGCAAAGGAAATACATCACTTTTATTAACACCAATAACCCAAATAGTACAATTTAAAATTCACCTGACAAATCCAGACTCAACTTTACACCTGAATCTATAATCAAATGACACAAGATGTTACAGGACATTCAACTCTTTCTTTCATTTTTCATGTGTTTTCCAGGACTGAAAACAGTTTTCCAGGTTTTCCAGGATGTGGGAACCCTGTAAGTTGTTTTGACAGCAGCATTAAAGCGCCACACAACTTGTTGATGATGTCGGCCGCTGTCCCTACCTCCTCTAGTGAGGTATCAGAGATGCCGAAGCTGCTGAGGCCCATGTCACCGAGTGTCTCCTCCAGCTCCCTGAACAGGCTGGCATACGCTCGATGTTTGAAGCCCTTATTGGGGAGCAGGTAGGTCAGCTCCTGGCCGATCATCTCGAGCAGTTTGGCTTCAGGGACGTGATGGTGGATGAGAGTAGTGATACTGTCTACATCCCCTGGGAGGAAGACAGAAGAACCATCATTTAGGGAGCGTTAAGAGTAAAGTGTTCCCAAACCAAGAACGTGACAAAGGAAGAGAAAACTGCTCATTATGCCAAAAAACAAACACTGTTATGAATAAATTTGTGCTTGCATCATTGCATTTCAAGTCGCACCACTAAATTATACATTTGAAGAAAGCCTGAATCTGTTTTACAACTTGAATAAGTGGGACAGTCGTAAGAATATCAACCAGTCCACACACACTGCTATACTTGTGAGGACCTTCATTCACTCAAAGGCCATGAAAACCTATTATCTCAATTTCCTACAGTAAACAATGACTAATATTAATATTAATATTATTGTTGAGTTTTAACCACTTTACATTGTTGCTTATTCACTCATTTATTAATTCTTAACTCAGTTATTGATATATAGATATATATATATAGATATTTTTTATATGTTAAACCAAATCTAACAAAGCTAAAACAACACAATTCAAAATAAAACAAGACAATTCAAAATAAAACAACACAATTTGAAATAAAACAACATAATTCAAAAATAAAACAACACAATTCAAAATAAAACAACATAATTCAAAATAAAACAAGACAATTCAAAATAAAACAACATAATTCAAAATAAAACAACATAATTCAAAGATAAAACAACATATTTCAAAATAAAACAACACAATTCAAAATAAAACAACATAATTCAAAGATAAAACAACATAATTCAAAATAAAACAACATAATTCAAAGATAAAATAACCCACACCAAACATGGCTTACCTAAAACTTTATGCGAACCTTAATGCAAATCTGAATTTAACCATAACCAGAAAAAGTTGTTAAACCTCAAACATCTCTTTGAAGAAGTGAAGACCAGCCAAACTGTCCTCACTTCACAAAAATGCCTTCACTCACAGGGTCTAAAGTTTTTCCCAAAGAGGATAGAAGAACGGGAGATGTGTGCAGTAAAAAGGGAAATACATACCATCCATGACTCTGTCTAGATGCTGCAGCTCGTTCTGAGACTGTTCTTTGTATCTGGTACAGATGGAGCAGGAACAGGAGCAGTCTGAGGCACAGTCACAATCATTCTGATGGAAACAGCAAAGACACATTTAAAAAATTCAAACAACTCCTGCCAAAAAAAACTGAAGCTTTAGCGGGAGGAAAAGTGTGTGTTCTCTTTTGTGCGAAAAACAATGATGAAAGAAACAAACAGACAGCTGAGGAAACACACATTATGAGCAGCGACTGTGGCAAACTTCACCTCCTTTCTTTTGAGATCCTTCATCCGCCGTACGAGTGTCAAGTAGAAACCGACTCCAAAGCAGTTCTTGAGGAAGAGGGGGGATCCGCAACAGTGCAGCTGTCCTTTGGAGATGATGGCGATGCGGTCGCTCAGCAGGTCGGCTTCGTCCATGTGATGAGTGGACAGAATCACAGTCCGGCCTGCAGAGTCACCCAACTTTTAATAAAGTGCTTTTTATTGACATGTCAACTGGATCTAAGGAACATTTCCAGCCCAATATGATGGAACCAAAAAAAGTTATCATGACTTTGAAGTGTCTTTGCCAGCAGATTATTGATTTTAAGAGTGCGATTTTTGCTTTTGTTGTAGCTGTGTAGCTGAATTTTTCCGTTTGATCAGTTCACTACTTAATCAAAGTGCCTCGGGAGAGCTGCAAAGCTGCAAAAGATTTCATCCTTCAGTGTTTTAAGTGTATCAGTAAAAACTAGACCTGGAGGGCTAAAATGTGGAGCTTAATGGGTTAAATGAGACACTTTTACCAGCTCTGTATTTCAGTAGGAGGTCCCAAATGGATCTCCTGGAATAGGGGTCCACTCCTGAGGTGGGCTCGTCCAAGATCACAACCTTTGACCCTCCGACAAACGCCATGGCGACTGACAGTTTCCTCTGCATGCCACCTGTGGGAGTGTGTGAGAGGCGACTGTTCAGAGCAGAAACAACGATGAGGAAATATAAATGATCACAAACACAGAGGATCAAGTGGTCCACCTGAGAGGTTCTGAGCCTCTTCGTTTCTCTTGTGTGGCAGCCCGAGGTCCACCAGCATGTCCTCGACCTCCCTCTCCGCCTCCGCCTGAGTCCGACCCTTCAGCAGAGAGTAGAATAGGATGTGCTCCTCCACCGTGAGACTGCAACAAAAACAGGGCAGCAATTACGACGAGGTTTACCGAGGCAAAGTGTGACATTGTTGTTTCTGACTGTGGGAATCATTTAAAGGCTGGGATGGAGAAGTAAATCAGGAAATCAGCTTTCACCACCAGCTCTCGAAGCCAGCCTTTGATTTTTGGAGAACATTGATTTGTCCCGCATTTAATCAGGTTCTAAACTTTCAAAAAATCCAATTAGGAACTTTTAACAAAGAAAAACTGACAAGTCATTTTAGTTTGTTCTTCAGCATGAATAGCTCCTTTCACTCTTCCGTCCCGGAAACACTGCACGCACGCCGTTAATTTGATTCCCATCCTGTCAGCAGCATCTGTCATGTAAACTCACTGTTTGAAGAGGATGTTGTACTGAGGACACATCCCCAAGGAGGAGCGGATGATGTTCATGTCAGTCCGAATGTCTCTTCCGTTAATGTAGGCTGTGCCAGATGTAGGAGGGAACAGGCCGGTCAGGATGGACCTGGAGCAGAAGAGCATGTGACACCAAAAGACACAGGAGTTGCTAACTTTTCAAATGGAAAGTTCTGTCCAGGTTGAACTTAAACAACTTTACAACCTTCAAAGAGATTTCAATCTGATTTCAGCTTACAGCGTGGTGGTTTTCCCAGCTCCATTGTGCCCCAGAAAGGACGTGATCTGCCCTTCGTAGAAATTAATGTTCAGACAGTTCACAGCAGGGCGAGAGCTTCCAGCAAACACCTTTACCAGGTCCTGAATCTGCACCCCCAGAACCAGGCTCAACGGGTCGGATTCAAAGAACAGCTGACCTGCACGGAGAAACAGACCCAGACTCAGACTGATTATATGAAGCTTTAGTCTCAATATTAAAATTTACATATTGTAATCCATCAATTTATGGGTATTTCACATGAACGTCACATGGCCTGTTACAGCTGTCTTGCAGATCCTGTCCACTAGATGTCCTCAGTGTGTTCCCAACAACATACAGTGTTTCTGCATTTGTGTCCTCACCTTCCGTCCCCTCCTCCTGGCCCTCCTCCTCCTCCTGGTTCGGAGTTTCCTCTTGTCTTCTCAGCAGCTCTCTCTCCCTCTCCAGGCGCTCCCTCTTATGTTGGTGTTTGCAGGTTTTCCTGCTGGCCGATCCGTTACAGGCGTACATCTCTGGTGTGCACCTGCTCTCAGCATCCTTCTCCACGTTGGGTGGCTCTGGTTTCTCAGGATCTGAAAAAGGGGCAGATGGGAGAGACATTTCCTGTTTAAAAAGTGTTTTTGTAAAGTTTTCTCCAGCACATGTGAAAAGTTTCCTTCTCACAGTTGAATATGTATGTATGCATCTTGCTGGTGAAATGTTCTTTGCTTATTGGTTTACCACTCGCAAGAGATGGTAATGGAATATAATAAAATGCTAGTTTGGATCTCAAGGCTAGAGAAGAAGTTAAAACTTGATTTTGTTCATTTTTATATAAGAAATTCGGAGAAAACTCTTCTTAACTTAAACAATACGTTTGGCTATGGTGACCTATACTTTGAAGGTTGACTCTTCAAAGAAAGGACCTGGTTTCAGACCCTGTGCCGATAACGTGCACCCGACTAAACTGTCTTCTACCAAGTTGCTGATTCAGTCCCTGCTCCAGGAAGGCTGGTGGGTGCAAGAGAGAAAATCTCGACTTATTATATATCCTATATTGACCTTTTCAATACAGTCATAATCTTCCGGTGGGAATTAAAAACCTTTTCTTGGAGCAATTAGAATCTGCATTTCTCCCACTGCAGATCTATGTAAAATGACAAACCTCTGGTCATCCGGCATGTAAAAGATTTTAGAGTCGGCTTTATTAACCTTGATCCTCCATTTCTGTATATGATGGTGGAGAACTTTGCCAGTACGAAGGTTGCAATGGGAAGTAGAATGGTCGACCAATGCCATACTGTCCTGTGAGGGAGATATTTGATATAATAGAGTTTAGTAAACTTGTAGAAGCTATAGATGGATAAAACAGTGTCTAAAGTAAATCGTGCAGTATATTTGAAGCCCAACCTGGAAAGACATTATCCAGATACCAGGCCAGGACAGCATAGAGGACACCATCAAACACCATCATGAAGATGGAGGTGAGGAAGGAGTAGGTGTCTTTCTCTAACGGGCTGGTTTGGATGTTGTCCCACTGCAGACCCAAACCCTGCTCCTCGTACCGGGACAGGTACTCTGTCCCGAAGCCGAAGGCCACCGGAGACAACAAACTCTACAGAAACAGGATGACAAACACATTAGTTACTTAGTTTAGTTACTCAGTTAGCAATGCTGCCTGGTCTGTGAGCTCAGAGCATCATTGAGGTATTATTAGTGTTTGTACTAAAGGTATTTTGGACTACCTGGAGGAGGGAAGGTTTTCAGACCTGGGTCGAGACCGAATGACGCTGTGAAACTGGTGGTGCTAAATCCCCCCAATGTCTACATATTGCAGCTTTAAACAGTATCTACGCATTTTCTTGTAAAACCCATGACACATAAAAACACACATACAGCAGCCATCTTCATGTTGGTGGTGATGCGGTCCTGCCAGGCAAAGCAGAGGATGTGCGGCAGATAGAGGGTGAAGTAGATGATGCCACTGCAGGCAGCTGCAAGGTTGGCCTTGTTGAAGAACACGCTCATCAGGAAACACTGCATGATGGTGGCAACGGTGAACGTCAGCAGGAAAAAGAAGACAAGCGCGGGGTTGCTGTAATTCAGCACCTTTCCACCCTGAGAGAGAAAGAAGAAGATGATATAATGAGTCTTTTTTTATGTACTCAAACAAAGAGCCAATGTATGAATGGAGCTTTTTAAAATCATCCACAAGAGGGCACCATGACACTCTACAAAACCAGCTAATAAAACTTGACCCCATCCCATCAGCATGGGCCTCCTTCTCTCTCCTACCCGCCCCCTCTCTTCTCACCATGATGATTGAGGTGAGCAGCGCGGTGCTCGCAGTCATCATGATGAAGCTGTCTATGAAACACGTGTACCAAATCACTCCGTTGTTGACCCCCATGGTTTTGAGAGTCTCTTTGAGGCGTAACTCCTTCTCCAGCACGATTCCCTTCACGGTCATGGACACAGAGTAGATCCAGGCCAGCACCATGAACAACGGGAAGCAGCGGTTCAGAGTGATCATGAAGCTAAAGGAGAAGATTGAAGTGGGAAGGTTAGGATGACACCCCAAAACTGGATTCAAAAAACTTCCATAAAGCTGTGTGAAATCTGTGTTTGACCTGCTGTTGATCTCTCAATAGAAATATAAAATAATACAAATCTCTAACTTTAAGTTACTGAAGTTTTCGTGAGAAAAAAATAAAGGGTTTGAAAATTTCAGGTTTTGGTGACACCCGGTGGCAAAATGAAAATTAACAGTTTGCTAACTTCTTCCCCAAGAAATCTGATCCATAGACAATGAGATGGACGCTGGAGACAACACAGACTGCAACAATTCTGACTAGAATTGTTTCCATAAACAGAATAATTTGATAGATGTTGTAATAACATGAAAATCCTGTCCTGTGAGGATGCATGTGAGGATTCCTTCCTTCAGTTTCAGATGTAAAATCGTCTTTTTTATGACAATGTGAAAGGATAAAATGAAGAATGCCGGTTTAATTATTCAAAAAAAAACATCAAGGATTGAATAAAAGTAAAAGGGTCACTGTCTTGTCTACTCATGGTTGATTTTTTTAATTGAATATCAGGTATTAATCCACCTATGGTGAAGTTTGTTTACATCAAAATGTTGTATTGCTTAAATAACCCAGCTTTAAATGAGGCAGTGTTCAGGGATTTTTCCACTTTAAATCTGGATTTGCATTCCTCCAATGCATCTGTCACACTTTCATAGTAATAGATCAGTATCAGAGCAATAACACTGCCAGATGTAGCCATTATTCAGGTTCTTTTGGGGTCGTCCATGCTATAGATGTTCTGGATAAATCATCCACCAGGAGTTTACTCACAGGTCATCTACATAGCACGGATACGGCATCTGCTGGATGTAGACGCCGAGCGGCCAGTCTCTGCCTGTGTGAAGCTTGATGATGCCGTGTTCAATCATGTCCTGCAGGTAGGCGAAGCCTCCCCAGATGTACCTCTGATCCTCCATGGGGTCTGCTCGGGGGCCGGGGTCCCAGTACCTGAGGGAGGATGCAGAGGTGGCTATTGGTTAAACAAATGTGACCACAAGATGATTCATTCAGTCATCGTTGACCACTTATCAAGGTCTGGAGCCGATCCTAGCTCACAATGGGCAAGAGGCGAGGTACCTGTCCAGGTACAGGCTCAGTTCATCACACCTAGGGGGCAATTTAGAGTCACAGATTAACCTGAACATCTTTGGACTGTGGGAGGAAGCTGGAGTACCTGGAAATTCATTCATTCACACTCTACACAAAAAGGCCCCAGCCAGGCTGTGATACAACAGTGCTAACCACTACACCACCCGACCACAGGATAATACAAACAAACAAAGGATTTAAGCCTTTTTTGTTGTATTAAATAATCCCCAAGCACAGTCACCATCCTCCATTCTCCATACATTGTAATGATAATCAAACAACCAAAGCCAGAGTCTTTAAAGTCACACACAAACCACATGTACGCTGCCTTTACTTAAGCGGATAAGTCCGAGGCAAAGCCGTCTTACAATCTGATTATTCAATTGTATAGAGGCAGGACTCCCGCTGGCTCTATTACAGCCTGTTGGTGTCCTGTAAACAGCTAAAACTGCTTGTTCACTCCCGGGGCTATTGACATACTGTCTGTTAATGAATGGGGGGGATCAAAGAGAAAGGAAAATGCATGTGAGGGCCTCACATGGGAGGATGAAAGAGCAGGTATTGAGTTAATATGAAACCACCAAGAGACTTTAGAAAACATATTGAGGCCAGCTTCAGAGGTTTTTTCTTTTCCTCCTCTGAGGAATGTGACAAATCCATATAAATTGCCTCATTAATACGGCGGCAACAACATGAAAAAATGAAGGAATGGTAGGTTGTCAGGGTGATTGGGTAGTCTAAACGTTATTCTGCTTAACCCTTGTGGGTATGCATATCGGTCAGCTGTTATGAAATGTATTGGAAAGTACCTATGTTTAGCCTTGTTTCCACCTCTGCTAATAAAAACATTACCCTAATTTTCTTTGTGCAATAAATTAGCTTCCACAAATGCTTTGGAAACCACGGCCCTTAAAGGACTGGTGATCAGTATCTGTCCAAGGAATCGCAGCACAGCTAACCAGACAAAAAAATATATATCTTCTGCTCTGCGGTCATCACTCAACACAGCTGCTACTGACCTGTCCTTAATCTTGTTGGTCCGCTCCACTGCGTCAATGTCCATCCGAATCTTGTACTTGACATGCGGAGGTACACTTGTGGTCCACGGATACACGTCCATGAAGACCACGCCGGCCCAAAACTTGTTCTCCTCCAGCAGGTACAAGGCCTGATGTGTCATCTGGGACTCATCTGTATAACCCACAAACTTATCCAGATTGATGCACTGTAAGCAGAGGAGAAAAGAGTGTTTTATGTTTTTTTCAGCTGCAGCGGTTAGACTCCATGAATACATGTGTGTTCATGTATTATGGATGAACTGCGACGTTCACTGTGCACTGATAAGGAAACAACTGACAGGTAAAACCGCTGAGTATCAAACCTCAATGCCCCTGCACCATAATTTATGAAGTACTTATAATTTATTAACCACTTAAATAAGAATATATAGAGAGTACATGAACTAATCTTTAGGCAAACTATGGTAATTACTGGCACAATCATCTTAAAACATTGTGTCATTTTCAACCATAAAATAGTAGCACTGTGGAGACTGTGTTGACCCAGAAAAGAAGCTGGGCAGGCGGGTGATGTAACCATGCTCAGCAGCCTCTATGGACATAAAGACAGAGGCGAAGGACAGAAGAGGATGAACAAGCTAAGACTTTTAGATGTCGGTGAGAGCTTTGTGAAATAAAAGGCTGAAAGACAGACGCAGAGCTGGACTAGTACATAATATTAGTTATACTGGGGGACGTTGAATCACAAAAATACATATTTTTTATGCAGCGTTGCTTAAAACAAACTACAAACCAAACAACAACGATAGAAGAGAAACTGTCTCCTGGTGTTGGAGTAAGAAAAACATGTCTATGTTCTTCAAACTAGTTTAAAAGGGTAAATAAATCTAAACTCATGTTCATATTCTGTTGACACCAAAACATTTTCAAACCCCGCCCTCACAGATTGTGTGTAATCATGTGAATTCCCATTAGCTCTTAGCAGAACCATCTTTCAGCGAGGTGGTGACATGGGAAAATCACACGCACTCATACATGGAGAAACATACACACATGTATATGAACACACACACACACACATACTATCTCCCTCTCTATGAAACATACGTAATTGCCATGTGAAACTCCCACCCTACACACACACACACACACTGCTCTGTACACTGTGTCTAATGTCTCCATTCACATTACTGTACAATACCCCGAGAGCTCTCAAAGAAAGACGAGAGACCACTTCCCCATTCATCTTTACGGAACTATACATTCACGACACAATAATGTTCGCTCGGAGATGGGCTGAGAAGAAAGACTCTCGCTGATACACATGTTCCAATAGGATTTCAGTGTGAGAAACATACCCCTGACAGAGTGAGAGGACCTGATGCTAACTGCAGCAGTTATCCTATGGCCCAGTCCTGGCTGACAGCTATATCTAATTGGCTGAAGCGCCTGGGTTTGTTTGTGAGGCTCTGAAGGGTCTCGACGCTGAACTTGGAGACAAAGAGACAGATTGAGATGCCTGCACTGATAGGGCTCTCTTCAAAAACCTCAACCCCCTGCCCCCTTTAAATCAGACGAGGGAAGGCGTGAAGGATGGATAGAGTGATTTGCCCCCTTTTTATTTCACAGACGCAAGGGTCTGTTTCAATGCACTAAAACAGCACTGAGCTCATAGGGGGGGTGACTCACTCCCACCTACTCTCCACTTCATCACCGGCTCCACAATGGATACACAGGAGGGGGGTGACAGGAGGCTTGTTCTCCCCACCTTTCAGCCTACTGGACGGGAAAGCGGCTCTATAGCCGTGCTAAGTGGCCTGCTCTGTTTCAAAGGGGGCCTGGCTGCAATCTCCTGGGAGCAGACCTGGAAGACTGATGCACCTGTCTGGGGGACTGAGAGTCGGTCTTACAAAAAGGCTGAACAACACTTTGTGCTGGGAATTCACAACATTTGGAAAATAGTCAGTGAAAACAACAGAAGAAGAAGAAAAGGCGTGTTTTTTATGAATAATATGATGTTTTCTGACCTCTCCGTACTGGTTGAACATGCGTATCATCTGGTCAGCGATGGTAAAAATGTTCCTCCAGTCAAAGTTGGGCATGCCCGGCTCCCTCCATTCTTCCGGACCGTTGTACAGGAAGTTAAGTATGTCTTTGGTTGTAAAGTTAGAGTCTCCAAAACTGTTGTCCATGAAGTTCATCACTGTTGGGTTTCTCAGGGTGTCCTGCAGTTGATTGAGACACAAGAGTTAATGTATATAAAGAGACAAACAGCAAGAGATATTTAGTTGGCTTAAATATAATTCACCAAATTTGGCATGATTTATTGCAGATTTTTGAGAGTCTAAAACTGAAAATTATTTGTATAATAATTGCTGTTAGCAGTCTTTAACTACATAAGATGAGGTGAGGGTCAAAGGGGTGTGAAATAAGTTAAAAAATAAGTTTTTACAGTGGAGGTCAAGCAATTTTATTAAAGTTGTGGCCCAAATTTGACTTAAATTCACCTCACAGATTGTGTCCATACATCAGCTGGGTAGTATGTTGCAAATCAAAGGTCTTGATGTACCAAAAGGTACTTTTGTTGGACATGTATAGTGCTGCATGACTGCATCTGTGTGTATGTGCAGTATTCATACCCTGATCATGTTCATCTGGACACTGTTGTAGAAGAAAGTCCAGAGCTGAGGTCCCAACTCCTCCCAGGCCTTGGCCATGTTCTTTAACCTCTCTAACTCCTCGAATGTTGTGTTGGCCTGCAACACACACCCACACACACACACACACACACACACGCACACACACGCACACACACACACCAATAAAGACTATATCAAGTCAATGCATGCTGATTAAAAGAGTGCAGCAGTGAAGAAACACGGCCAGGTATGTGCTAATTCTTGATTCCTGTGTTTTACTTATTAAAGTGAATATTTTCCTATCATATAAAATGAAACCTGAACATTTCATTTATCCAACTCTGAACTGCATTACTCGTGGACAGTCACGTTAGGTCATTTTCTTGCTAAATTCTCATCTTTAAATTGAGATCTGTTGTTATGTGAGAGGCTGAAAAACATTCTGTCTTCCACTCCGTCGCTGCACCACCCTCACATTCAATTTATTGTTCAGTTCTCCCCTCCTCTTCCCTTCCCTTCCCTCACACTGCCTCCCCTGTCCCTCCACCCTCCTTTGCTTCGGTAGTCAGCTCATTCCTAAGAGGGGTGGGGGTTTGGACGCATATAAACAGATACTGAAAGTGGTAAAAAAAAAAAAAAAAAGGACAGGAAAAAGTGAGTGGAGAAACAGAGAGAGGTGAGGGGTCGGAGCTGGAGGTGGTCTCTCTTACACTCTTTAATATCTTGCGGACGGCAGGGGAGTCGGGGGTGTACAGGATTTTTCCCATCAGCAGGGGCTTGACCGAATTCCACACAATTTTCGTAACAGGGTTGGACTCCAGGGTTTGCATCAGGGAGTTGCAGAAGGGAGCTACGGGTAGAAGAATTGCAAAAACACTGAGTTCATAAGGGGAAGAATAGATAGAAAAGGACAAAACAAAAGATAAGACACAGTGACTTCAGATGCTAGCAATGAAGTTATAACACAGTGTATGTTAAATGAGTCCTACAATGCTGATCCAACAACTTTACAGTGATTTCTAGAGTCTGATTCATTCTGCACTCACTAAAACGGCTGATTATGAATATAAAGTGCAGAAAACATAAGAAGATATTCACAGATGGCCAGTACAGTATGCATACTGAGTGTGGTTGATATTTGTTGTTGTCGGGGATTTCTGCTGCACAATGCAATGCGCTGCAGAAATAGAGGAGTGGCTCACAGCTGGAAAAAATGAAAATGATTTTGGATCAGATCCAGAAACGCACAAAGAAAACGAGAGTATTCAATTTGGACTTTGGAAAAACATCTTTTTGTTTTCTCTCTGTGAAGTTTGGCAGTCGTCTTCCAAAGCAGCAGTTGGACTGACTTTAATTTCAAAGTAAAATAACCAGTAATTATGTATACTGACAGCTAAAATATTATGAGATACATAAATATGTCAGATCTCATATGGTAAAAGGTAAAGCACATGAATGTCCTGTATACTCATGGCAGAAACATTATACTATAAGTTAGACTTCTCGACCATATTCACTATAGAAGTGACAGTTCGACATCTCTTCACTTACTGGCAGAGTTGTCGTAGACATAGTTGCGGCTCTTGGTGCCATTGACCCCCAGAAACACCTTGTAGTTGTTGTCCTCATACCAGTTGAAGGACAGGACCCTGGAGCCGCCTCCCTCCGGGTATCCACAGAAGAGGCTCGACACGCTGGACATCAACTCTGTGAATGACGAAGGACCCCCGGCTTGAAACAGAGAGGAAACCGCCTTCAGGAGTTCCTGAGAGCTCTCCCGCTCCATCAGCTGTGAAAGTCACACAGAGGATCTCTCAGTGACCGACATACCTGTCCACTTGGTGTAAAACCAACAACACTTGATAGATTCATCAGCAACTTAACAACTACAAGGAAGGTTGTCCATGCCACTGTCGCCATGTGCTTGCTCGTGGTGGGAATTGTTGAGTGTTTTGATATGATTTAGCGCTATATAAATAAAATTTAATTGAACTGGGGGCGGTGGTTAGAACTGTCACGGACTGCAAGAAGGTTTCTGGTTCAAACCCCAGTGGAGTTTACACGTTCTTCTCGTGGTTCTCTCCGGGTACTCCAGCTTCCTCCCACAGTCCAAAGACATCTCAACAGGTTAATTGGTGACTCTAAATTGGCCGTAGGTGACTATGTGAGTGTGAATGGTTGTTTGTCTCTGTGTGCCCTGTGATGAACTGGTGACTTGTCAGCTGGGATAGGCTCGCTTTGCCTTAGCTCGATAGCTTTCAGCTATTTGACCTTTTGTCGGATAATTATTTACATGATAGGGATATTTATGTCCTTCGCATTCATTCATACCGAATGGATTGCATAACATAAACTATGGCGAGAAAACAATAGTTTGAAAGATAAGCAAACATGTTGGACGGACGCCTCTGCTCACTTTACGAGGATAGTCGGAGGGTGGACTAAATATCCTCCTATTGATAGAACAAAAATAGAGTCATACAAGTGCTTTTCTCCCCGGTGTGTATCATTTCCTTTCTAAAGAAATAGGGAGCAGGTTGCCAATAATTTCCAGTGGATGCTCAACTCAACTCAACTCGACTCAACATAAAACATAAGAACATTATAAAAACAATATTAAACAATACTGAAATAATAATAAAGCAAAAACAGAAACAGAGTCTCATGCTGGGTTAAAAGCCAAGGAATAAAAATGGACAGTGAAGGGGCTTGTCTAATGTGTAGAGGGAGGTCATTCCATAATTTAGGACCGGCAGCGGAAAAGGCTCTATCCCCTCTGAGCTTCCGTTTAGCCCTTGGTACCTCCAGGAGCAGCTGATCAGCTGACCTGAGGCACCGGGCAGGAGTGTATGGATGGAGCAGCTCAGAGAGGTAAGGCGAGACCATTTAAAGATTTAAAAACAAATAAAATAATCTTAAAATGATCTCTAGAATGCACAGGCAGCCAGTGGAAAGAGGGTAAAATGGGAGTAATGTGCTACCTCTTACGTGTTCCAGTTAGGAGGCGAGCGGCAGCATTTTGAACTAACTGGAGACGTGCGAGGGAGGACCGGCTGACTCCAAGATAAAGTGCGTTACAGTAATCCAGCCGCGATGTAATGAAGGCGTGGATTACTGTTTCAAAGTGCTTTTGTGCAAGGAAGGGCTTCACCTTTGCCAGCTGCCTAAGATGAAAAAAGCTGGACTTCACTATCGCACCAATTTGCCGGTTGAGTTTAAAATCACTGTCCATCCTAAAACCCAGGTTTGTGATGGTTTGCTTCCTGTAATGCACCAAGGGGAACCCAGGGGCAGCAGGTACAATTAGAAAAGCAGGGGCCCTAAAATTGAACCCTGTGGAACCCCATATGACAGCGGAGCAAAGCGGGACCACCAAGGCTAATGCACATGGTCCTGTTTGCCAGGTAGGACTTGAACCAGTCCAGCCATGTCTACTGCATCTCTGGTGCTGCAACCAATGCAATAAAATGCTGTGGTCCACGGTATCAAAAGCCGAAGTTAAGTCCAGGAGTACAAGAGTCACATAGTCTCCAGAGTCAATCGTCAGGAGGATGTCATTAAAAACTCTTAATAGAGCTGACTCTGCGCTATGCAATGTTTAAAATCCGGACTGGAAGACCTCCAGGACCTCATGCTCATCCAGAAATGATTTCAATTGAGTATAAACAACTTTTTCCAGGATTTTTGAAACGAAAGGCAGTTTGGAGATGGGTCTAAAATTGGCTAGCACACCAGGATCAAGACTGGGTTTCTTGAGGAGGGGTTGCTACAGCATGTTTAAAACACCAGAAGACAGACTGCTGTTAATAATGGCCAGAACCGACTGCCCTATACTGGGGAAGACCTCTTTAAAAAAGTGAGGCGGGACAGTGTCACAGGGAGAACCTGATGGCTTAATCTGGCCAACCACATCTTCTAAAGCCTTCAGAGACACAGGCTCAAACAAATCAAACACAGCCAAGCGAGGCACAGGGTCACAGGGGTCAGATGCAGGAGTAGAGATGAGAGCCCTTGCAGTAGTAACCTTGTCAATAAAAAAGTGCAGGAAGCTTTTGCACATTTCGGGGGATGCCTCTATGCACCCAGGCTGGGGGGGATTAAATAACACACGTGGGTTGTGACGATTAGAGTCAATAAGGTTGGACAGGTATTCTCTTTTGGCCTCTTTAACAGTGCTCTGGTAGCAGCGCCAACAGTTTTTTAGGATTTTGGTAGAAAACCTGCAGCTTGTCCTTATTCCACCTGCATTCAGCTAACACATCACTCCAAACATAATGCCCGAAAATCTGAGAAATGACTGTTTCAAATCTTTAGATGATCTCATACGGGATCAGATTTTAAGGTGGAGTTCCAGGAATATTTCTTCATGAGCCTTCTTTAGAAACAATATAAAATATAATTCTCTCTCAGGTTTAAATGTTCACGATATCGCAACACTGATGATCAAACTAGTTTCAGAGTGAAGATGACTCATTGCTTTACTACGTCCCCCCCCCCCACTCGAAGCAAACGTATGAAGATGCACGCACACACACACACATGCACACACACACTAAAACACAAGCCTAATTTATTTTGCTTTCACTCCCTTTTCCTCCCTTTTCTTATTCCTCATTTCACGCAAACACACACACACACACACTCACTGAATTGAGAGGAAGGAGAGGTGGGTAATGAGAGCATTTGGCTCGACTTTCTGTCACCACGGTGATACGAAGGTCCCACCTACAGGATGTGTCACCTCAAAGGAATGTCTCCCCCCCGTCTCTCTCTCGTTCACTCTCGCACACCCTGGCTAAGGTGATGATGGGATACACACCACCCCCCTGGGACGTACAGTGAACGTGCTGAAACACACAACCCAATCCCAGTGTCTTATTTGTTGTGTGTGTGTGTGTGTAAGTCTGAATTAGTATGTAATTATAACAGCAGGCAGAGATGTCATTCATAAACACACATACCAAGATGAATGAAGAAATGGCTATTTTAAATATGTTAATGTATACAGTTGTTATATTATGTTTCCATTTCTATTCCATATTCACACTATAACCCTGAGCTTTATGTAAAAGAGGTTATATGTATAGTATATACTGTACATAAATATACTGTGTGTGTGTGTGTGTGCACAGTATGTATTCTCCTCTATAAAACTGAGAAAACTCCTTCTGCTGATGTTAAAGTTCACATGATGAGAAGAAACCGACCATGCAGTGAGAGCATTTAGTCAATTATTCTGTTATTTTGTGGCATCTTCTGTTTTATGAGATAGTGATCGCTGTGGAGGCGGACTGGAGATTCATGACACGCAGCAAAGGACCTGGGCTGTAATTGAATTCGGGTGGCTGCTGTAAGGACTTTAGACATGATGGATGGAGCGCACAGTCTACCAGGTGAGCTATTATGTGTTATTCCAATAACTATACTAATTCTTTACAGTATCTATTATATTACTATATATTTTGTTACAATATCTATTAGACTCTCATATTCTTTTCCTCTACAATGTCTTCTATTCTGTTCTCTTGTATTTATCTGCAATATCTATTCTATTATGATCAAATTCTGAATAATCTATCTACAAAAATCTATTTTCTTCTATCTCTCCACAGTGTTTGTTTTAAAATGAGATAAACCTTAAAGTCTGTGTAAAGGCAATTCTGAGATTTATTTCAAAATATATTAAATATGTTGGAAAATAGTTGCTGAAAACACGTGAAAAGACTTTAAACAATGTATTACTGACAGTTTTTCACCAGTTTTCAGTCCAGGATTTTTTGGGCGGTCCTTAAAGGTGGCTTGATGACACGCTGAGGCCACCCTGAGCATACCCCTGCACCCCTTTTCTTTTCTATTATATTTCTCTACAATGTCGATTATTTTATATTCTCTTCTATTTCTTTGTTCTAGTCTGTTCCATTTTATTCATCTACGAAATCTATTCTATTCTATTTCCTGTCTATTCTTTTCTATTTTTCTACAATGCACATACACATTCACTCACACACCCAGATCACGTGAAAACATATCAGTGCTTGTACTTTACACATGTAGCATGCGCACACATGCATGTACGCCCCCTCGCATTGTTGAGCCCATCACTCAGCCTCCTCCTCCGTGAGCGATTCTCAAACAGGGAGCAGAGGAAGAGGCGAGTTTCCTGCGGGGCTAAAAATACTGCTGCCTCTGATCCTGCAGGACTGAAGAGAAGGAGAGAGGAGCACGACCAGGGGGGTAAAGGATAGATGGACTTTGGAGCACTTACAACTTGGATTTGCCCCGCGACCGCCTTAAGAACCTGGCCCCAGAAGTGCAGGTCAATCCCCTCGGAGTTACTGTCCATAACTTGAGGCATCTGGGGGGCGAAAAAAAGTCACAAGACACATCATTAAGAGATCAAAACAGATAAAATGAAGGATTAAACACAATTTACTCTTTGTGCTTTTACAGGATGTGATCATCACCTCTTTTTATATAATGCCCCGTGATACCCTTAGATAAATAAACACATTCATACCCAGCAAGAAAGCAGTCGAGCAGTAACCTGGAAAAGCACTTCTAAGAAATGTTTGTCTCTGACAGGAAACCATTTTCTTCACCCAGACTTCACAGTGAGTGCAACCAGCAACCTGCTGAGGCAAACCACATCACACTTTCCATTTGGCCTTCCTTTTTTCTTTTTTCTTGTCATGCAACTTTAGTTTGTGTTCATGGAGGAACTGACCCTGTACCAACCCTGAAATCCATCAGTTGTTCAATATACGGAAACTCGCTCACATCATTCCCCTCAAGCTCCTTCAGAGACTTTATCTTCTTGAGAAACCATTAGCGGTAGGTGTTAGAAAATGCCTGGTCAGGGCAGAGTGCTGCTGAGGGCGACGGAAAAGACAAACACACACACACACACACACATGTGATATCCTTCCTCTCGCATTCCTCGTACTTGCATTTCAATGAACGAAGGAAGGAGGGAGAGGCTGTGCGAGGGAATGGGAAGGGAGGGTGTTGAGAGGTGAATGGCAGGAGGGAGTCAGGAGCGTAATGACGGGAGAAAAATTGACAAGGCAGAGGTCACTGTGGTAATGAGCTTTAAACTGAACAGAGTTAATAAGTTAGAGGTAGAGATCCCCAAATAAGATGCTACTGTACTACTAATACAAGCTGTACATACGCTTATATATGAGTCAAGAGTCATATTTCTCACTGAAAAAGCACAGTGCACACAATAATTCAGTTCAATAAAACAATATTACAACGTACAGCCTCAGACTGCACCTACATGAGGGGCTACTGTACTAGATTACATCATACTGTGACGTAAAGCAAGCCGTGTGCCAATGAGTTCAGCAACATTTGAATGTTTTTTGCACTCTTAAAATATAATGTATTTGATTTGATTTGTGATATAATACAGGCTCCTGGCCGTCAGGATGCTGCAAAGAATAAACAGGTATACAGGATGGACGGATGCATTGATGGTAAGTTTAATTAGTCAGCTAACGAGCTAAAAACATGAAGCTACCCTTCAACATCGATGGGGTAGCATGTTGCACGGATGGATGGATATTTATTGTATTTAAAGGTCCAGTGTGTAACATTTAAGGGGGACCTCTTCCACGGAGTCTGCCGTGTTGAACCACTATGTTTCTACACATCAGCCTAGAAGGGTCAAACCAGAGCATGAAGTGAGGGGTATTCAGTCGATTGCAATCCCGACTTCACCATTTAATTCTAAACACTTGACCTTTAAGGACAAATCATGCGGGAATGAGAAAACACAGATGTTTTTTAGAGATCACATACTAAAAACGTTAAAAAAGTTTAAATAAATAACTTTATCCTCAAACTAATAAAATGATCAGACAGCAAACATGTTCTCAATCTTCTCAGTCCTGCAGTCCTGTCCTGCTCTTTACTGGGTCAGCCCTACGGCCGGGTTTTCTAACAACAACCAGGTGTGCCGGCAGCTATGTTGACTTGAACTCTTTAGAGCGGCACATGCTGGTAATGTATTTATACGGGATACAGCTTCACGTCTTACAGAGTGCCTCGCAGAGGCTGTAGGTGGGTGCTAGCTAAGCCCATTAGAGAAACAGGCCAAGAGGGATAATGACAACACGCTGAGCCAGTCACCTGATTCACTCAGGCTGAACCTGAGGAAGGCGCCGAGGGGAAAAGGTTTAAATATAGTACAGTTTGTTGATCTATCGGCTTTCTTTTAATACTATTTTTATTTTCTGTTATGAGGTAAAATATGCTGATCTACTCCGCAATATTCCACAAATATATATTCAGCTAAATACCAAATCAGGATGATCTGTGACTTGTGGTTGTTCTGCCTCCTCAGTGTTTATTTCTTTAAGTAAATGGAGCACGCGATTTATTCCAAGACTCAAAATAAAGTCAGCGAACAGGTCTGGCAGACTCACCTACAAGCTACTGCAGGCCACTAGTCCTCACATGCCATCCTGGCATTACCTCCAGCTTTACGTAGAACTATAACCCATCTGATATCATGACAAAAATTCACTATTTTGATGACACAGCAGCACAGACACATCTTAAAGTAATCATATCAATGCAGAATGTTAGTTAGAGCCGTTATGGTTTATCTAATATCACAACATTAACTTGGTCCAGCTCAGTATTTTTAAAACTGTGACTGTGACAACCGACAGAATGAACATCCATTAATAATAAACAAGGAAAACATCACAAAAAACACTTAAGATCATGAAAATTATTTGAGATTTAGCAATTCAATGATGCATCCACCTTATTTATTAAATCGGCGATACTGGCCCGTATTTACTTGGTATTAATACCAAAATATGCAGTATCGCACACCACTACACAGCATATTAAAAAATATGAAGGGAGAGCCCCAGATGAACTTCCTCCTTTCCTATGCTTAGCTATGTGTAAGCTCGAAACACAACCGAATATTGAAAATGATGCAAAGATAAAAAGCGATATGGAGCAAAACACTAGCTAACAAGCTAACTGACAACTGATGTAAAATAGCTAGCTGGGTTGCTAATAGGCTATTATCTCTTTAATTAGTGATTTGCTCAGTAGCAAATGATTGATATAGATATATAAAAATTGATAAACATTAGTTAGTTAATATGATAACTAACAACACAGATAGCATGTTGCACACAGTCGTCCCTCGCTATATCGCGGTTCACTTTTCGCGAACTCGCTGTTTCGCGGATTTTTTTAGTGTAATTTTGCATGCTTTTTTTTTTTACAGCGTACTGTAACAGTATGAACACGCATTGTGTTCTGTGTCCTAAATTGGCTAAGGGAGAACCGCACATATGTTCTGCGTCCTGTTTAAGGGAGTACTGTACAAAATGTGTGTAAAAAGGTGTATAAAAGTGTGTGGTTAGGGGTTTTACGGCCTTAAAACATGTATAATAATTGTAAAACTTACTTTGCGGATTTCGTTTATTGCGGGTTATTTTTAGAACGTATCCCCCGCGATAAATGAGGGACCACTGTACTCAAGGCACAATGTTGTGCCTGGTGGCCCTCCAGCCATTTTCTAATTCACACTGAAAGTAAACTGATTTACACTGGGACTTTTTTTTATTATTTAAACTGATTAGTGAATGTTCAGTAATGTCTGTTGGCTGTTATGTGGGAAGTTACATATTAGCATATCAGGCTGCTGCGACTGGATTGGAAGACAACGGATATCAAAATATCGCTGAAAACAACGATGTGTTGTTGGACAAATACATTTTCACCAATCCTGAACCCCTGTCTTTAATTTACCAAATGATAATTTCCGTATTCAAGGCTGCTAATGTCATGTGCCATCACGAGTCAAAACGTGCATTTTATCTGATAAATATTATTGTTTGTTTATTAAATTGCTCCTGGCCTCTTGTCGCTGCATGTCTAAGTACAGGAAAGGTTCTCAGTGTATTTTTATTGCATATAGCAAAAGGCCTGGGTTAATTGGAGCTCCACTACACTGGGTGAATCCTCATTCAAACACATGCAAACACTGTAGTTCATTTGACTGTCAAGCTGACAGAAATACTTGCTATAGCACCAAATGTGTATAAAATTACATCAACAGGAACTAGTGGGGCTTCGAGCTAAGTACTACTGACTCAGACATGGAAGTCATAAAGTCGTAAGCTCATTGTTTTGATTCTTTTTTATGAGATTGTTGACAATAAGAAATAAAGAATAACTATTCTTATCCTTTAAGGTTGCGTGATGGAAAAAATGACACAAATCCCTGCTCGCTCGCTGGCTGGCATCAACCTCAAAGCCGAATAGCTTTTGAACATCTGTGATACAACTTCCGCATAATTGTCAATTCTGTGAAAAGAGTGAATTTACTGCAAACAAATGAGGCAGTAAGACTACTAGTCCCTGTGGATATCATTGCCAGGACAGGAAGAAAGACGTTTTTCCAGCGAGCGCAGCCTTCAGAGGATCTCTCAGTGGAAATAATGACAAACATGTCGATAGAAGCCAAGCAAAAGAGAAAAGGAGTAAATACAGGGAGGAAAGGATGGATGTAAGGATCCATATCCACCTCAACAACAGTGGATATTGACAGGACGCAATGAAGGTCATCATACAGTGTAACAGTGGGAAGTTTGAGACGTTTATGATATGAATGATTGATGTACCACTGCTGCACTTTCAACTCACCACTTTTAAGATTTTGTAGAAGTCCAGGTTAGCATAGAGGACGTCCTCGATCCTCTGCAGCTTTTGCTGGCTGAGGCCGCACATGGCGTTACGGAGCCCGTGGAGCCCCATGCGAGTGGGAAAGATGATGAAGCGCTCCAGCAGGGCCTGACTGCAGGCTATGTCTTTGAGCTGCAGGTCCGGGATACCGTAGGCGAACTGGAGGGCATGAAAACAAAGGGAAAAGGTTGGTTTATGGTGGGATATGTCTCAAAGAATCATCAAATATCATTGCAATGGCCTGAAAATATATAGTAAAGATCCAGACTGCACCTGTTCTAGTCGTATTCTTGCATTGACGAACTGGTAGACTAAAGATTCAGAAAGAGGGACGTCTCGCAAGAGGAACGCTGTGAAAACTTCGTCATCCTTCAGAATATCATATATCTTCAGCCCACGGCCTTGACAAAAAAATTCAAGAGCAGATGAAGCGAAAAGGTTAGTCAGTATTGACCCGACCAGCGCTGGTGGACTACACAGAGGAAATGATTCACGGCAAGGCACGTTGGCAGGGATCTAATATTTGCTCACTGGGAAAGTCCAGGGAGCAAGAGGATGTGTGTTTATACGCACATTCCTGCTAACAGGTCCAGTTAATTTTCGTTGGAAGTAATATGAAGATGAACATTTTTATGCGTGCCTTCAGGCCATGAACAGTTCTGTGCAATTATATACCAATAATCTAGATAAATCTTTCTGTAGCTGTCATATGCTTTTTTTAATATGGAGAAGTGGTTACCCAAAAATGGGCAAACACTTCTTCACATCTTTAAAGGTTACCAATAATGAGAGTGTACATTCACCAGTTGGTCGAGAAATAAAAATGAAACTCTGAACGTCAGAATTTTTTAATGGAAGGGAAAGTGAGGAGGTGTTATGATGAACAAAACACCTTTGGAAAGAGGATGTGCAGATGACAGCATTGTTGTGAAAGATCATTGTGTTGCCAGTTTCCTGTAAATTACGTCCAACTTCGATTTTACATCTTGTCCAGAGAGCTTTCTCCACTGATAAGAGTTTTTTGTTTAAAAAAAAGGATTATACTGTTTCACACTCAGGATAAGGGCTACTGCCTGAACCATTTCCTCATATCTGACCTTTACCTAACACCACAGATGGGTTGTTGCGTAACGTGTCCATGAAGTTTGAGAAGGATGACATTTCACGCCAAAGACGACCAAGCTGCTGGACTTCTGTCTCGTTGAGCAGAAGCTCTTGGACGTCGACGTAGAACCGCGCCAATCTGGAACAAACCAAAACACCCAAAATTAGTCTAATTCATGAACTATTATGGGTTAGTAAATGATTGAGCTACAGTGGATGTTGAAGGTTTGAGGGTGATGAGGCTTACACTGAGTTGTTATAGTTGGAGACGACACCTGGAGACTCGCCTCTGGTTGGGTATCTGAAGCAGGGGTTGTTGGCGTTGCAGAAGATGCCCTGGATCCACGGCAAAATCCCAGCTGAAGGCATGGCCTTGTTGGGGAAATGACCTGAAGAAACAGACCAAACATTTGCGAGGGCTTTTTAAGTGATTTTTTAACAGTTGCTGAAGGGTCAATGCCCCAATGACATTAGTACTTTAGTACTGCCTTGAAGAATTTCAATACAGAGATCACTTAAAAGTTCTTTCTTACATTCATGTTGTTGATACAGTGGGTTGGCCTTCCTCAGCCACACCAGACCTATGAATAACAACACTGGCCAGCAGATCTCAACAAGGAAGCGGACCTGAGCACAAACAAGTACAATGTGAGTTATACACATTGAATCTGAACAAAGTCTGAAACTTATTATATTCAGCTTCTGTTGGGACTCTATTAGAGAGTCGTTGGAAGTTGTGGTACTACTGGTTTCATCTAACTTCATTGACATTAATGGTAGCACCTTCTGTCTCTTGCGGAGAGTCCAGTTCTTCCACAGTAACAGGCGGATTTGCGAGCCTGTATTCATTGCTCCGCAGCTTTACCCCTGGAGGGGGTCATCAGACTGTGACAAACCTGCAGATACACGACTCCATCAGTGGTGACACTCAGTTGGTAATCTCTAACAAAGACACTGGATTATTGAGCCATGTGGGCAGAAAGACCCAGGACCGCATGTTCTTGGGTCTGGATTTAAGACCACTTGTCTTGGATTGAATTCTGTTTTATCTGAAACATTTAAAGATGTACTTCACCCCACATTTGTTTGATTTGTTGGTTTATTTTATTCGATCTCTAAAAAAAACTTTCCACGATCTACTAATCTGGCTGTAGCTTTAACTTGAATTTGTTTGTGGTGATGACTTGATTACAACCTTGGACAGACCATCCCTTCAAACCACTTTTTGGAAAGCAAACTTCCTGCTGAAGCAAAACACCACCAGCTTTAAGATGCACTGTGGTGCACATGGTGGCAAAATTAAGGGAATGTATAGTCCAGACATGAAGTGGCACATACATAAATCAGCGCATCTGACTGATAAATGCTGCTTGTACCTACTCTATCTTACAGATAAATTAACTTTGGAGCTGAACAACCCTGAAATGCAAATCACATATACAGGTTGGGTGCAGATGACCTCTGAGAATGTCGGACACAAAGAGTAATTTGTTCAGTGACATGTCCAATAGATTACTGGCAGACTGAGGGTGGAGGCAGGTAACAGTTGTTGTTCAGAAAAACAAGGCGAACACTGACAAAGACTAAAAGGTGTTACTGTGTCTGACTTCTCTGAAATCACCTTATTACCCAAAACAGTAATTACACACGACAGCACTTCCTTCCACAAGATTGACGGTAACCTGTAGCTGTTTTTGTGGCTCATCATTGAAAAAAAACGCTGCATGTTTGAAATAACAAGAATCCATAAAGGTAAAAAAAAAAAACATGTCTAAAAGGCATCCACATTTCATCATTATGTTTCATGTTAGAAAAACTAAAACAGTAATTGGCAACCACACACCTGTCAGCTCGTACATGATCTTACAGCACATCCTATTTTGTCAACAGACGAACAGAGCAGTCAATTCTGATGCTTACCTCTTATGGAAAGATAAAAAAGTCGTACGACATCTAGGGAAACGTCTTCTCAGACATGCTAAAGTAATGGAAAATATTAACCAAGGTAGAAGAGCTCCGTACGACTCTGAGCTGACCACTCTCTCTCTCTCTCTGTCTCTCTCTCTCTCTCTGCCTGCAGGTCAGCAGCACTCCTAATCTGATCTGCTCTAATCTCCCAGCTCAACATGGGCAGGCAGAAAAAAGACAACAGTCATCCATTTTAAGGCAGAATTAGGGGGGATAGGTTCTGGAGAGGACACTGGTCGAGTGGGAGGGAAAGATTGCCCTTTGCCAGAAGGACAGGAACCACACAAGAAAGCGTCCACGAGCAAAATCCACCTGCACACTGTGCAATAACGTGTTTCACCTTAACAGCTACGAAACAAACCAGCCTTGACTTAGTTACACAGCAGCAGCAGAGTCTAGCAGACTCACAGGTGAAATGTTTGTTGTTGCCTTTGTGTCGCACACGTCTGAAATGACTCACTCCTCTGAGCGGTGGAGCAGGTGACATGGGTGATTAGGTTTGGAGAATGTGGGGACGGCAACGACTTGAACCTGCTGTGAACCATGTGTACGACAGACACAGCTTACCATAAAAACTGAGGTAAATTCAAAGGCTTAAGCCCCGTGCGACATCCTGCAGGCTCAGGTAGCTCGGTGTCACACTAATCCGGCATCTCTGATTTTGTCAAATACAGAAAATTTTTAGCAAAAAAAAAATCTGCAGTTGAAATACAAAACAGGATGTGAGGTCACAGGTGGTATTAATTAGACATTAATTAAGCTTTTAGAACAAGTCTGGTTCTATGTGGCACTGAGCAAACATCGGCATAGGGCTGAAACAACAGAACAACAAAAAATTGTTGGCTACTGTTACATTTTTCAAGCAAAAAACACAAAATATTTTGTTTTCAGGGTCTTAAATGTGAGAATTTTCTGCTTTTCTCTCTTATCTTTGGGTTTTAGCTCAAATTGTAGCAAATTTTCTACAACTTTCTCTCATTTTATAGACTAAAACATTCATAGATGATGAAAATAATTAGTAATCGCAGCCCTCGATCTTATACCATTCCACTGTCTCTCTCTGATTTGTCCTGTATAGTGAAACACAGCCACAAATCTGACTGTCCACATGTGTGGACACACATATTTAGTCTTTCATTCAAACACGACACTTGTTCTCTGAAAAAAATAAACCGGAACAGAAGTTTAACAGTTGAAACTACATTTTTTAATTTTGCAGCAAATACTGTTGCATGTCATTTTTCTTTTGTATAGTCACAAATAAAAAAATGCGATGAGACAAACTTACTGTGACGAACATGCAGTATGTATGAATGAATATTTAAAAAAAAAAAAAAAACGTAAACAGATACATAAGGCTTACATACTGAGAAGAAGATGTACCAATCACATCACCACTACAAGTGGACAAATTTGGACAATGTTGAACTCTCGTTGTTAAAAAATACTTCCATCTGTTCCTCGTGGAATAAAATACATAAAATTAAAGCACGTTTTTAACATTTAAAAAGGCAACGTTAGAATTGGAACCTGCATTAAGTGCATTGTGTGATTACATTAAAATATAATTTTGTAACAAACATTGAACTCAACTGTTCAGTTCAAACAAGGAAAACGATACAACTCTTTACAGACAGGTGTCAATTTGTGGTTGGCAAGTTTTCTTTGACATAATAAAAATAAAAATAGACCATTGGTGTGTGTGTGTTTTTTTTTAAGAACGCGACACAAAACATTCAATGTTGCATCAGTATTTGCTTGTTTTGAATGCTCGGGAGACTTGAACATGTAAAATACAATATATTAGTACTTATAACACTTTCATGGTTTATTTTCACAGGCCTCTCCCACTCTCAGCTTGTATGATAAAAATGTTTCCCCCCCTGTATACACTATGGCACAGATACATTAATATTTACAGATATAATGTGTGTTTTTTTTTCTTATTTTTGGCGTCAGACAAAATGAGCCTCTCTGTGTTCGAGCTCCTGCAGCCGCCGAGGTCGCAGTCTTTGGTAGATGGGTTTGTTCTCGCTGGGGCTGAGGTCTTCGGGGCTGTTTGGGGGTGAAAGATTAGAAGAGGTCGAGCCCCCTGGGTCAATGGCGCTGTCGGTGGAGTCCTGTGTCTGGAGCCGTGTCTGTGGGGGGCTTGTAAGGGCGGGGGACGGCGTGGCTACCTCTGCGGGTTTGATGGGGGCGAGCGATGAGGCGGTGGTGGCGGTGGTGGTGGTGGTGATGGTGGTCACAGTAGTAGTCCAGTTTGGAAGCGTCCTAGCTCTGCTGTTAATGGAAGGAGGGGGCTTGTAGAAAGTTCCAGGAGGGGGCTGCAGAGTTCTCGGTGCCCTGAGCGTTAGAAGAGGATTTGACAAGCTTCTTGCATCACTGACTGAGTTATCTGTGTCATTTTCCCTTTTAGAAGTCCAGACAGGCTTCACCGACACTGAGTAAGGGTTGTTGGAGAATATGGTGCTCACACTACTCATAGTAGGGAGCACAGAGGCAGTTGTTACAGTGACCGGCATCGCTGCCTTTACAGGTTGTACTCCAGAGCTGGCGGGTGGCAGGTTGGCCACGATCATAGCAGTTCTCGGTGTAACATCATAGTGCTTGTACTTCCTGTCCCACGTTCTCCTCTGTATTGTCTGCGTGTCAATGAAAGGAGTGATATAGTAGGTGCTAACCCTGGATGAGCCGCTCTGACGGGCCTTTTCTGTCTCTGGTATCTCCTGTATAGTCTCAGAGACGGGGTCCCGCTCGGCGGAGCTCATATCCGCGTTAGCAGCAGTGTTGCGGTTATTCCTCTCGCTGATCTGGGCGGGGGTGGGCAGGCGTTCCAGCGGCATGCTGATCGGCCGAGACACGTGTCTGATACGCTGGTTGCGTAGTTGGACCTTTGGTGCCACGGTGGTGGCGGTGGAGGCGTTAGTGGAGCTGGGACGGCCAAACACTAAGGTTGACCTCTGGACTTCTTCTCCACCAGATGTCTGGATCCCGTTGAGTTTGTCCAGGGCTGAGACCTCTGTTCTGTCAGCTCCTGGCTGGACCTCCTGGACCTCATCCAGGATGTGTGAGGACGGGATTACTGATGAGTATCTTTTGTACACTTTGGCACTCTGGACGGACAAAAGAAACAATCCGTTACATTCTGTTCATCACATAACAATTAGTATTTCTTAAAAGAGCACGATGGACAAGATGGGAAGAACCAGAGATATCTTTTTTTCTTCTTGGATTTTCACCAACAGTTAGTCATGACTAGATTATTTGTACCTATTGTGCATAAGAGAAGTTTGTCATTAGCGCTTTCTGCCAGAAAGCTGCAGTTCATAACCAAAACTCGATTTTAACTTTTAACTCAAACCACGTTTTTTTCCAGAACAACTTGTTTTGGTGCCAAAATTAAAGTAATAAAAAAAAACTAAACTGAAAATAAAAAGCAAACATCAACAAGAATAAAAGTCCTGTATGTGATCATTCATCCACCATGATGCCTTTCTTTATTGCTATGTCACCTGACCTCTAATAACTCCAACAAAGTTCCCCGTTTGAAAAATGGTGAACTGATTATGTCTCATTGCCCTTCAGATCTTTTTATAGATGCATTACTAATCAAACAAACTCGCATCTCTTTGCCACAAAAAGAGAACATGCTTTATGGTCCTCCCCTCGCTGCGAGCCCAGCAGAGCCCCCGTCCGTCCTCACCTCTTTGATGTCCATCAGGGAAGTGGAGTGTCTGCTGAGGCGTTGCACCTTCTCTTGGGGGGTGAGTCTGGGAGACGCCTGGCCAGTCGTGGTGATTTCCGAGCTGGGGAGAAGCGATACGTCGAAGATCGTTTTGAAGTGTCGCACCAGCAGCTCGACCATCAGGGCCTGGTAGGGGTAGTCCACCAGGGAGGACAGGGACACCTCGGCGTCCGTCTGTCGTGGTTTGACCAGCGTGGGGCCAAAGATAATGCCCAGGTTACTCGCCGTCATCTTGTTCTCCTCTGCCTGCTCAGTCACTCTGTGGAAGTAGAAGACATATTTCAGGTATTGTTTATTTTGATCTGGGTTGTAAGGAGACTGACATTCTGCAGACTAATACTGGTCTGTTTAGAACATTTTAAAATTAGCCCCTGAGTGTTTCTCCTGGTGACACTGTGAGTAAATCAATGAGTAAGTATCTGTGGCAACAGTCTAAAAAAGAACAATCACGTTTCTGTCATGTGATAATCCAAACGCCTCTGCGATCACCTCTGAACATCTAAATAAAAACACCAAATCACGGGCAGAAAATCATCAGATTTAAATATAAAGATGAACTCATATTATCTAAAAATACTGGTGCTGGTATCAGATTAGAAAACCAACTAACCAACTGTGTTTTATGTATTCTCTGTCACTTCCTCTGTGCTATAGGGAAGTTTCTGTTTCCCTTTATGTCTTATGAGGAAGTTTCTGTGTGTTTGTGCAGAAAAGGACAAACAGAAATCTTGTTTACGTCTCTTACCTGTTAAGGTGCGCTATAAGAAAGCGCAGAGTTCTGTAGTTGGCCGGAGGCAGCTGCTGGAGAAAGTCTCTGATCTTGAAGATGACCCTGTTGAGCTGGACGCTCGGGCTGCTTTTCTCTCCCGTCGGAGGGCTCTGAGGTTTGTCAGCCTCCTCCACAATCACTCTCTGGCACTCTTTGGCCAAGCCGATGAATTCGTTGTAGTATCGATATAGAATCAGCGGCTCTGGTAACTGGAAACAGACGAGAAACAGTGAAACTACCAGTGCATGCACACGAAATAAAGTGTTTACCAATATGTAACAATATGTACCCGCTCATTTTTAATTGTTCAGTAATAATTTAGGCCTACCTGTCTCAGATAGAGTTTGAGGACGTTGCTGATGTCGTGAGGTGAGAGATCAGACAGCTCGACCAAGTCCTTCCCGTTTTCAAACGCCTGACAGAGCTTCTCGACGCGGGACTTAGCTCCATTCACACGGTAGATCCCCTGTGAGGAAAAACATTTTTACTGTAATCGTGACATATCAAAGACCTTTTGCCGTTTAAGGCAGGATAAAAGCTCTACATCTAAGATATCAAGCGATAAAGATTAACCACAGGATTACCTTGATGTTGAGCGCTCGACTCTCGATCTCAGACGTGCACTTCTTGATGATAAAAGGGATACCATCTGGGCTGTTTTTTGATGCTTGGGCAAAGTCTATACCAAACAGTTGTAGCCTGCCTTGCAGCTTTTTATGGCCGCACTGGATAGCAAGCGTCTCCAGACACTTCTTATGACAGGCCAGGGAGCACTAGTGGAGGAAATAAGGCAGTTAAATAAAGAAATGAGTGGCTGATTTATCGATACTTAAACATAAAAACAAAGCAGCCAAATGGCAAAACACAGCGGCTGTCAGCAACATTTAGGATCGAGTACTTTACCTCCTCGCACTCGGCTCCGTGAAAAACCACCAGACTATCGCACTCCCTGCACTTAGACGGAGCTCGTAGTTTTCTCAGCTTGTGGGTTTGAGCAGCTTTCGACATCTGAGCGTTTCGGAAGGGCCCGGGAGAACTGGCCGTCTCCGTCACCATCTCTGCCAGACCTGAAAGTCAGAGCCGCTGGTGAGGGAACTGAGTCGACAGGTGACTTCCTGCTTTTACGCAGGACAATAAAAACTGAACCTCTGTGAGGCAAATAAAAAAAAAAGTCTTTGTTGATTAGCATGTAAATGGTAACTCGGAGCACCTGGTTGTAAACACACTCATTGAGAGAAACGATTCAATTAAGATAATTAGTATAAAATATAAAACTAACTATGCCTCTGGGCAGTTTAGTTCTGTCATAAAACTACAGAAAGCTGTTATTCTAATATTTGACTGCCTGGTCAAACACACAATTACACGCCAGCTCACGTGAATTTCTCCCCCAAAAAACGTGTTCAAACAGAAGAGCTGCTCTGCTGCTACAATCCACAATGAGAAAATAAACAGACGCTGACCGGGACAGCTCAGCATAGATACAGGAAGTGTAAGCTGAGGCCATACGCCAAAACTAACATGACTCCCATCTGTGCAGCTACGTCCACTGCAAAAACATTACATGTAAGCGAAATTCACCACAGAGCCTGTCCCATAAAAAAAAAGCACTAAATGAAGTGTGTAGAAGTCTCTAACGGGTTCACCCTGCCTTCCTCGAGTCCCGTCACATAAATGATGATACACAAGCCCGAAGTTGGTATACACATTAGCATGCCTGAGAAGAGCGCACATAAAACGGTCACACACGTGCACCAGCTTACCGTTATCTGAGGGTGATGGTGGCTCTCTTTCATCGAGGTCATCAGCAGAGGACATGGTCCCGGTGGAGGGAGTCCTCGGCAGCCGTCGTTTGAAGTCTCCTGCACATACGGGAGTCGTGAATTTCTACATAGTGACTCGCTCAGTGACGGACTGTAAGCGTAAAAGAACATTTTCCCGGGGCAGTACCGAGAACAGATAAGCCACGGTGCTCTACATGTGTGCATTTGGTGTTGAATAACTTTGCACAGTGTGACAAGTAGTTTCAGCTGTAGAGGGAAGTGCACCAAGTAGATGAGTAGTGTGTGTCTGGTGTACAATGAGGAAGTTGAACTAAAAAGTTTATAATAGAAAGAAAATACATAATGAGTTCATCTTTTTTTAGTTTTGATTTGGGTGTCAAAATCAAGTTTTCTCTTCCTCTCTTCTCAAAATGTTTCATTTCAAATCTTCCTACCTGGACTGGCGGTTGGGGAGTCCATGGACCTCGACTCGCTGCTGCCTCCGGCGCTCTCTGAGTCACTGCACATCCCGCCCTGGCTCCCCTGACTGCTGGAGGCCCAGGCTCTCAGCGTGGCCTGATTTCTCAGTGCTGTGAGAGAACGCACAGAGCACCGGTCACAACAACAACAGAGAAATACAGTCGCATTTTCTGGAGGGGAAATTTACAGTTACATTTCCCGTTTAGTGATATTGTTAGTGTCAGTTTTGGTGGTCACCCAAATATTCCAGTCCTGTGAGAAGTAAGTAAGACACGACTCAAACTGTTATGACTTTAGTTATGAGAACTTTTCAATGACTCAGTGCACAGGGAAAATCCCATGTAAAGATACAGAAAGATATGCAGGCTGATCCAGCCTGCAGATAACAACACACACGCACAGATATTATACTTAATGCCACTATGTTACCACTCATTTTGTCAAAGTAAGTAAGTATTCATGGTCTTGTAAATGTCCTTGTTTGGGTTAATGACTGAGCGGGCACCTTGTATGTCTGTGCTGCTGTTGGACCTCCGCTCGCTGATCTTCGCAGGCCGGTGTAGAGGACTGTCCACTTCGTCTCCGCTCAGCACGTCGCAGGACGTGATGGATGCCTGCGACAGGTTGCCGTGGGAGGAATGAGTGCTGCCCACTGACCTTTTGTTGAACACGAACCTGCGTGGGTGGAATGAAGTCAGCATTTTAAGTTTAGGTGTGATGAATTCACCAGTAAGAAAGAGCTCGGTTGTCCCAAAGCTCAGTGTTGTTGCTGTTCAGCACCAGTGACTTTAAAAAAATGACATCACCGGGCTTTCATTTGCTGGCAGGTAATCTGTTTTGGTGACGCCCACCACCAAGACTCTACGCATTAACAGTCTGGCAGAGTGTTATGAATAAGCATGACACATTTCAATCTGTTATGCCTAACCCTACCGCAAGACATTACCTCGTTACTACACACACCTGTGAGATATGAGCTGTACTGAGCCAGTTATTTATTTATTTATTTATTGGAAAAAAGCCTAAGCTAAGCCCTGTGAGTTGCCTCATACGGATTTCCGAAAACTAGACTAGACTAGATTGTAAGACCGAAAGTGAGGATTAGGAACTGAAACTGAAATGACGTTACATACATATACAATATTTGTCACCGCGGGCCAATAATGCAAGCACAAACTAGTTACAAGCACTGAATTAAGCCACAAAGGAATTTTTCAGTCACCGTCAACATCTATGATTTATGCCTTTCTGTACCTACAACAACATCATTACTCCTGTCATTAACCCACTGCTAAGAAACTGAAGTTATTCAGCATTGCTTATTTTCTTAGTGAGTGTGTGTGTGTGTGTGTGTGTGTGTGTGTAGGAAGCTGATTCTGACATTGCTTTGACAATCTAAGTCGAGTCTTAGGGACAGAGCCAAACTCTCACGCTCACAATCTCCCCTGCTGCATTCTGCCTGCGCCACAGATATTTCCTGAGGAAGGGCAACAAATTCAACATGCATTCTGTCTCTCCTTCACTCTCCCCCTGCCCCCTCTTCTCACTCCCTTCCTCCCACTCTGACTCACAGTTACCTTTGCTGAAAGAAGAACTAGGCAACGAAGAACTTCTAAAAAGGGGCTAGGAGTGACTTAACAGTATTTTGAAACACCAAACTCAAGCTGCTTCATATTACAGTCACATGAGCAACAAAAAGCGGCATTTAAACTACAGTAAACTAATAAAAGAGTGCAGCAAGCAGATTTCAAATCTCATGAGATTTCATGAGCTAGTCGCTGAAAATACTTGCACGAAGCTGAGGAGTTTAAGTCTGATTCTGAAGATGCTCTTGCCCCCATTTGAGAACATTTCCAGAATTTTAGTGTGGATCCATGGCCTTTGGTACCTGGTACTGTCAGAGGAGATGGAGTCTGAGTGCACGCGCTGTTTGGGCAGATTTCTGGGCAGGTTCCTGACGAACTCAGCGTAGCATTCACCTGGTTCGTACAACTTGGCGCTCTCGCTCATGGCCTGGTAGTGAGCAGGGAGCGACACAGTCTGCGCCTGCTGCATCTGAAACCAGTTCACTGTCACCTGAAGAACGAGAGACAATTCAAGGAAGTTCAATCAAGTGTTTGGAAATAGTTAAAAATGATTAATTACATTCAATTATTCAGTTATTTTTCCTATTTAACATAAAGAAGATTTCTGAAATACTGTTCTCATCACTGATTTCTGTGGACTGATTAAGCACTCCCTTAAAAATACATACTGAACTTGAGCAACAGTGAATGTCAAATGGCCTGTTTTGTAACACTTAAGGCTACATCAGTAGCTCCTTCATCATTAATATTTTTATGTATTTGAACTCATTATGGTGGACTAGACCATTTAAATCACATGAGAACATTAAAAACATATTTAATGTCGTTTAGTGTCCTTGTGTTAAAAGATCTTTCAATTAAACTAATGTGGTTACTGTGCATTGTGCCCAAAAAAACAAAATATTATTGGACCGTGCAGTTTCTTCGATCGTTTATGATGTCATTATAATGTCATTATGATGTATGTGTACTGTGCACTCACAGCTTTGAGTGTAAGGTCACACTGGAAGACCATCTCTCGGATCTGTGTGAGGATGGTGCTCTTCGCGTTGGCCAGATCCATCTTCCTGACGCCTGCGTCAGCCATACAGCTCTGGTACTGATCCTGGGCCTCCTCCGCCTGACCACAACAATGCACACGGAGAACAGTGTGAGGGTGTGGATGAAATGCTTAATTACAAAGTGTGCTGACATTCAACTACAAAGCACTGCTATTACTTTGACAGCTTACAGGATGACAGAGCTGGCACACACAGACATGCTAATATAAATTGCTCTGTTGTGGTGAACCCCACCGCTCAGATTATGTCATGTTTAATTAATAGAAGATGCTATTTATTATTTCCCCCTGTCATCGTGTCCCCTGCCTACCTTCTGCAGAGCCTCCTCCTCCAGCTTCCTCTTCTTCTCCAGCTGTTTGTTACCCGCATTAGACTGCTCCTCCTGGGAGCGGTTGGTCGATGAGTGGGCTTTCTGGTACTCCTCTCTCCTCTGGGCCTTCAGCGTTCGAGCCTTGCGCAAGGTTGCATCTGCCTCTTGCTGCCAAAAACCACGTGGATCAACCACAAACGGCCATGAGATTTAAATATACGAGTGAGCACAACGCTTATCATTAATATAATCAGACACACCTCTGTGGTTGTGTGATGTTACGGCAAAGTTTGTAAACAGCCAGAGCTTTGAGAAAGTAGTGAAATTATTCATCCACGAAACAAACACTGCCTACAGAGTTAGATATAAAAACAACTCGTATTTCTGACACCGATGACGCAAATGTAAAATCTGCTTTGTGTTTTTGCAGAATTGTTTGCCATGAATTAAACTATATTGACATTTATGTGTCTGACACACTCCTGGCCGGCTGACAACATTTTAACATTTACTGGTGGAACGCAGCGTTTTGTGCAATGCAAAAAAGGAAGACGGGTAGATACAGGCGAATAACAAGGATCTCATATTATGCCTCTGTGTTACGTACCATTTTCTTTTGCTCCCTCTGCCACTGCTCCTTCAGGTCTTTCCTCAACTTGTCCAGTTCATTCTTACGGGCCAGGAGAGGCTGAGAAAAGTCAACAATTATGCCGAGGTACACAGTTTCATGAGACCTTTTTCTGAATAACATTATTCTCAAAAGCTTTGCGCTGAAGATATGAAATAAAGATGTTAACTACGTGAAAAATGTTTGTTCGGCAAATACAGATTACTGACTGGAATGTGGCATCGCAGTGTTAAAAATTGTGCCTCGTACTTCAAGAGAGATGCTGTCACAATCCAACAAAAGAAGATTTCAGGTACACCCAGCTGACTTGAAGGTAACAGACTCGAGTGCCTTACCTGTATGAACTTATTGGTCTGAAGAGCCATGGCAGTTTGAATGAGCAGCTGTTTGTATTCGATGTCGTTCTTGAATGTGGAAACGTAGATGTCACTGAAGGGCATGTAATCCTTGGAGAGATGAAATAAAAGAAATTAACATCTGAATAAGGATTACATACACATATTTATATGAAGACATCAGGTATAAATGATATTCTAATTAAAAATATGAAAAAGGCTCTTCTGTTACCTGTTGACTGGCCAGTGTCTTGGCAGCTTCAGCCATTTTGGCATAATTTTTGGCATACTCAATATCTAGAAGAAAAATAGTTACAAAATGATAAGGAATTATGTTTCTTCTGTGATCACTGTCCACAGTCATGAGAATTCGCAGATAATGGAACTCACTCTGGTTATTATATTTCACTTTACAGTATATTACATGTCTTACACAGTGTGTGAAGCTCTGTTCCTGACTGAAGGCTACATTTCAATGACTAAGTGGTTGTAAAGTGCCCATTAACTGTTCTGTCACTTCTGAACTCTAACCACAATTAATAGCGAACAAGCTTTTAAACACTTAAGAGTCTATTTGTCAAATAAAACGTACAGATAACTCTTTTTGTCTAATTACAGTTCAGAATCAATCATCACATCCAGTATATATAAATATCTGTTTGAGAGTAGCGCACTGCAGCGTCTCACCCATAGCCACTCGTTTCTCCATCCAGGCCAGAAGGTCTTTAATATACTTGGACCAGGCTTTGGCGTAGAGTAGAGCAGACTCCACCCCGCTGTCATTCTTCAGCAGGGTCAAGTCGACTTCTTCCTCCCGTGACAACGGCACCTCCGGGCCTGGAGGAGGTACGCATATTAAAAACGAAGTGAATCGAAACATATGGCGTCAACAAAATAGTTGGAAGTGTTTGGATTGATGGGTCTCGGGTCTACTATCCCAACAGACGTGTGTGTGGGAGATAGATGAGAAAAAAAACACACTGGGGTTAAAGTTGACAGTGTGGGAGGATATGAAAGTGCCGGGGATCTTTTAAAATAGTCCAACAGTATTATTTTCTTTTTACTGCTTACACTGTGATGCACCTCTCCCAGCCGCCTGCCATCTGATTTAACACAAACCCCATGTGTTTCCCATCCCACACGGAACTACTCCTAAACAGGCAAGGAATGTCAGATATGTAGACGGAGAGGGGAAAACGGGCAGCTAGTATGAAAAAAGCAGCAGAAATAACAGGGGTGGAAGCAGAGGTTTAAGGCGGGTCTACCTCAGGCATTCAAGAGTCCAAATCACTCAAGCTAACTCAAAAGCTGACACTCCAGGGAGCCCCGGGCTACAAAGCAGCCATTAAATGCTTTGTAAAGCAGCCGTTAATAGCTATTACGTTTCGGGATTCATTTAGTTTGCTCTGAGGTAAATAACAGAATGTGAATAACACTTACCCACAAGGTCACTTTTCTCTGAGACATATTCCTCGGGATCCACGGAGAGATTGTCAAAAGACTGTGAATGAGACATTTCAGATTATACAAAGCTGAGAGCAGACGTACAATCAAAGTTAGACATCAGAAGAAAGCCGGGCTTTCAACACGCCAATTAAGTACAGCAAGCAAGTCTTTGAGGCTTTTTTAATTGAGGGGGCGTGGTAAAAACGACTGTTTTAAGTGCAGCCTTTTGAAAATTGTCATGTTTGAAAAAAAAAAAGCTGGGAAAAGAAAGATGGTGTCTTACCCTGCTTCTTCTGGTCTGGGGTATCCCCAACCCTGAGCCGCTGTCCACATCTCCCATAAGGAAGTCAGAAACTCTGATGGACAGATGAGATGTAGATGTACGTGAAAACTACAGTCTGATGTGGTTTAAGCTGATAAAGGGCTCAGAGAAATCTGAACAGTTGTTAGCTCTGATTAAAAAAAACAACAAAAAAACAAAAAGCAGATCCAGAATTCACAGATGATTTAACGCTTTTACGATTGGCTGAGGTCAGCCCAGCTTTTGTTGGCCGTTACACAAACAAAAGTCATAAAAATCTGGTGGTGTTGAAAAGGTATACAAACGCTGTACTCACACATTGCCGAACGTGAATGCCAAAGTGTCAATGGATGTGTGTATCTCGCCAAATATAGCTTTTGTGTTTTCTGGGTTCACTTCCTTGAAGTTAACGCCTGTGGAGAGTGATAAAAAGAAGAACTTTAGCCAAAGGAAAAATCAGAACGCTCAAAACAAAACTAAAAGTATTTAGACAAAGAGACCTGTAACGAACCAGTATGAGAAACACGAGGGATAGATACATACATTTTTATTTTGAAACTAACTATGTATTAAATGCAAATTAAAAGTGCAACTTGCCCCAAGCATCTTATTGGTTTTCTTCGTGCAACCATAATTAATATAGGCCATAGTTAAACGTCTTGCTTTCGTGGGGAGTGGTTTATCGCCTCTGCAAGTTGTTTCAGGTTAGTGTTGACATTCTCTTCAACAACAGACAAAAAACCTTCCGAGTGGTTACACGGGGTCAAAAGTTGCAAACAGCTTTCTAAACCACAACCGCTACAGCAGAAAAAAGCAATAACACGTCAGTATCTTCCTACCAAATCAAAAATGGCTTCTTCTGAACAACTTTGAGGACCTTCGAGGTTGGATATTCAAAGAACAATCCCAGATTTCCCCTTCTGTCTTCCATTGTGCCATGCTCCATGTTGATCACAATAGAGGCAATCAATGACAGGCATTATTTACTTTGAGATCTACTGACAGCAAAGACGTCCACAGATTTCTGAACCGCGAGACGGTCGAAGTTTGACAAATCTTCGAGAACGTGTGCACAGATCTTTCCTCGTCAGGAAATGGTTTAGTCAGCAAGAACGCATTTGCAGAAAGCAATCAGAGGAACCAAAAGACACACAGGCAGTGAAATCCGACGAAGCGGAGTACTTCCTGTCTGCCCGCCACAGGAAACACTCACACAGCTTGAGTTCTGTGACATATAACACTATATTCGACCGCGACAACACTTACCTTTTCTCTTTGTAACCTGGCATCTGAGTTGGGTAACTTCGACAAAAAAAGAAACAACTCTACACAGTTCCAGTTTCCAGACTGCTTTCTAGCTTTTGTGCTTCCATTTTCTCTTCATGAGAACGAATTCGATCCATGTCACAGGTGGTTGGGTAATTGTAAATTCCCAACCTATGATGAAGCAGAGAAGGGTCATGGCATCCTGAGTTTTGGGGGGGAGGCAAACCCCACGTTCTAGGGATAACTCTTGAGGAGACGCAGTGGTGTGAGCCTCCCTGCCGTGCACCTCCCTGGCCCTGAATGCTAGCGTACAACTCTGCGCTGACTTCTTCCTCAGGACATCCTGTGGGTCTCATAACAATGATTCCAGAGCTCTGCCCCCCCCCTTGTCACGATTGAAATATGGAAACTGCATCACTCGAGTGCTGGGGCTATTGTTTTCTCACGACTGAGCTGTAACTGGAAAAACTAGCCCCTGCTTTTAGCGAGTTAAAGAATATCTGATCACTTTCTGGTGAGCCTGACTTGGCATAACTTGATCTTGAATCGGTGACAGTTCATTCACAAGGTCAACAAAAACACGATAGCTCTACTGGTGAGGCA
Organism: Larimichthys crocea; assembly: GCF_000972845.2. Taxonomy (NCBI): domain Eukaryota; kingdom Metazoa; phylum Chordata; class Actinopteri; family Sciaenidae; genus Larimichthys; species Larimichthys crocea. The sequence goes on from NC_040012.1 coordinate 7,466,070, forward strand.
ACATTTATATTTAACTGCAAAGAGTGTTTATTATTACACTTTTCTTAGATTGATTAAATAAATCTGCAAACGGTTTATCTGCGTAGGGACAGAAAAATGCCTTTGACAAGCACATACAAGATTGATTGCAGTAAACAAATACAACTGCCAACATCTTCCCTAGGCAAATGGGGACAGAGAGCAGCGAAAGAATTTCAATAAGTTGTTGGAGTTGACACTTTTATTGCAGCGTCCTGCAGTTTTTCAGTAGGAGGGGAAAATGAACACTCTTTAAAAATGTGACCAGGAAAAGAAACTTTGTCTGGGTTTCAGTTTGAGCCAATGAGAGTCTGTGAAAAGATCATATCTTTGATGACACACAAACAGAAGGAGTGCGGGCCATAAAACAATAGGTATCTCTGTCTTGCTTTGTTTTTGTAGGTCAAGAGTGAAGCTGAACACGTGTCTTCACGTTTTCAGCTTGATAAAAACTTCAAATCTGCCCACAGTGACAGATGAAAACAATAGTGAGAGAATAGTCTGAGTGGGATAACGTCTATATGTAAATGGCATTTGAAACTGGTTAGGCGAGCATGTGTTTGGAGAGGGAGGGACCGGGTTTTATTTTTCCAGTAAATTCTGGCAGCTGTCCAAAAGCCCCAGGTGTCATGACCAAACATCAAAGAAACAACAAGGATGAGGAGACGACACACGCTGAAGACACTGAGGCGCGCGAGGCCTGTTATCATCCAAACCTTTGAGTCCTCATCTCTGATGTCTCACTGATTCATTCCTCTTTCAGCCCTTCCTTTTCAGCCCTCCTCTGACTCGCTGACTGTGGCAGTATTGTGTTACCTACTGGCCATTAGGGACAGTCCAGTCAGGGAGTGTGCTGATGTAAGGCACCCCCTTGTGGACAGGCAAATGTCCAAGATACACTTTTCATGTAGATGTGCAATAACTCTATTTACTGCTACTGAATACAAAAGAACAGGACTTTCCTTATAAAACAGCACCGCAATCTTTGTGTGTTTTTCTGTATATTTTATGTGCAGTTTCAGAATCAAATATGAGAAATATCTTGGTAATACTCTTTTCTGAAAGCGACATTGTCGACGTAAGAACACATTGGGCTTGAAACTCGACAGTTTGAGTGCACTTTTTTATCTCTTAATGCCAACTCAGACCTCAGGTTGTATGCTCATACAAGTATCAAGTGCTCTGTACGCCTCTTTCACTGCACATAACTCATTATAATCCTTTTAATATGAGTTAAGATGAGGTCAGGGATTACTGTGACACTTAAAAATAAACAGATGTAACTGAATGGGTGTGATAGTGTAAGAACTCTCAAATGACACACAAAGAAACTGGTGCCCAGTCCTCTTAGTAAGGTCGCTGTGAGGGCTGATATTCATCTGGTGTATTGGATAGGTGAGCAAAAAGTCTCTTTTTTTGTTGTGGCATAGAAACTGTAGTCTTCACTCGTGTTTTATAAATGATAAAAAAAAAAACCTTCAGTCATCAATCATGGTGCCGTTTTTCGTTCACGTCACTGACAGTCTGTCCTATCATTAAAGTCTCAACAATGCTAATAATTCCTTTGGCTGATCTAATACTGGGTCTTCTTTGTTTCCTTTTGTGCACTCACACATTTTGCATTCTAAACATTGTCGGAGCACCACTCAGCACAGCACAGATGCAGACGTGCATTCTTAAGGAGTACGTCACAAATCAGGTATTGAGATAGGTGAGTGCTCAGACAACCCACACACACACCTCAGGACAAAGAGGAAAAGAATGAAGAAACGTGGATGTGCCTGACTGACAAGCGGCCTGCCAAAGGGGCCTCCGCGGTCACTGAAATATGGAATGCAAATTACAGCCGCGTAGTCTCCACGGTACAGATTCTTGTGTGCGAGTCAAGTGAAGAAATACCCTCGCGGTGAATCACGTTTCGAGCGGATTGAGCTCGTGATTCTTTTTTGTTTGTGTTCATTAAGGAGACGGGGAATGGATCTGTTGCTGAAGGAATAATAACTTCTCATGCTGTGACCTTTTGAAAACAAATCTCCAAAGCCAAACTCTAACCAAGCAGAGAGATATAAAATATTCCTGTAGGGTATTTCCCACGCTAAAACACTAACAATGAGATTACATGCCGTGATATCTGAGCATCATCTGGGCACCTGTGTGTGTTTACTCATGTGTCGGCGCGCGTCCATGCATGTTAATGACTAGTTACTGACCTTTGACCTTGGCAATGACCGTTCCGGCCGCTCCCAGGATGTCCACAGAGTTGAGGGTCTGGTGTTTGCCGATGACCGCCTTGAGGACGCGGACTAACTCAGCCAAACGTTCCTGCACCACCTCCTGAAGATCTTCCAGATTCTCTGTAAAAAGATGGTAAAAGTAAGTTACGTCATGTCAGTATCAAGACCTTGACAAGAATTAACTAATTAACTTAATTCAATCTAAAACCCAAAAGCAATTTTCACCAATCTTTATCCATCAGTCAAAGTCGCCACCATCACGACAACCTCACGTTCTAAATCACAGGTGACAAATTTAATTCCTGGCATTCCTTTTGTCTCTGCCACACTCATTACTTGGCAAACACTCATTTTGTAACTCCAGACGAATCACCTCGGGGCAAACAGCACAATACACATTCTGTTTTATCTCAGTGCCTCCAAACGCCAAGTGTTAGGTGGCTGTGGTTGAGTGACAGTGACTAACTCTCATGTTGCAGCGTAAAACTGCCGTGACGAAACTTCTTCTGTGCTTCCTCCAGGCACAGAGTGACACAGAGTACACCGGAAGAGGCACGCATCTATGTAAACAGGTCACATTGTCGCACTTTATGAGATTCCCAGACAAGGTGAAGATGATGAACATCTAGATGATGACGTGCTTTTTTTGTGCTTTTGCGGTGACAAGTGGAGGCAGAGTCAATAGTGTGCTTTAGAGAAACGTCCCAGTTAACACAAAAGCTACAGATTTTATCTGCACGGCCGCATATTTCAGTGCTGACAGAGTGACAGCGATGGCTAACTGTATGCTCGATTTATTCTACTTTTTAATGCACAAACGCTCGATAAGTATAACTGTGGTGTGGCGTGTATAATTTGTCAAATGCAAGCTCTTAATAAAAAAGGGACTCATATGAAGAAATGTTTAATTTTAGAGGTGGCTGAAGCGGCACACGTGGTAACTATTATGCAAGCATACTTTTGCTTCAGCGATCGGCCGACAGTGTGAGCAGGGAAATAAAGTTGAGGAAGATTTCGCTCTGTGAGGTTTTCAGAAGATGATACTTGTGGAGGGAAAGAATGTACAAAATGCATTCAGATTACATCTCTCCCCTTATTTCACTAACCATCAGTCATGCTGCTATGAGAGGTATGCCTCTTCTGTAGAAGGCAAAGCAGTGGACACCATTTATCTGTATTTTATGTGTGTTACCAGAGGTTTTCCTGACCATGAACGCTCTCCTTCAGCGTATGCGTCCTCTTGTTTGGATTGTTTTACAGCACCTATCAGCGGTACAGTGTGTTTTACAAACAAGTAAGCCAAGAAAGCGTGATAAATCTTGTCCAAACAACAGGAAGATCTGTCTCCTGCGCTGATTCAGGCTAATCAACGGAGACGTTGCGAGTCGGCACCAGACAATAGGTGAGTTCATGTCTAACTCACTGTTTTTGGAAGAAGCCGGGACACTGGCTGGAAAACAGAAAAGTCATCTGTTTTTCATCATGTGCCACCCCACCAGGCAGCGGTGGGTGAGATGAAGAGACCGAATTTATTGGAATTACAGAGGGTGAGAAAATGAGAGCCTGCGCGAATTGGCTGGTGTAAAAACATGGTAGAAGAGACATAATCTGCAGCTGAGAGCTAAGCCCTGACCATCTGTGACGCCATTTCACAAGAATGACAGGAGAGACGTTAATAAAGACGCCAGGCAACGATAAATCACTGGAGGACGTAACACAAAGACGACTTGAAGACACTACACAAAAATTAAAAGGAAATAAACAACATCAGGGTCCGGCTTGCTCGTCAGAAGCTGAGTAATCCCTGCCTCTAGCTTCAACTCAACCCCTCGGCAGGATTAGTGTGGAGGAGGGGGACTAACCTGCTCACCTGCCCCAAGGCGAGAGGTTCCTGACCCTGCAACACACACTTTAAATGTCCCCCCTCCCTGTTGACGCTGACAATAGACCATCATTAGGCACCCTCCCCTTCCTTTTAAACATCCTTCTCAGTTGTGGTCATCTGTGTATTTCTGGCCGGCTCAGTGGCGTTTGAAGATTTTCTTATCAAAGACGTGTGGTTTGCACATTAGCATGTGAAAACCAGCCCTGAGAGGTGCACACCTGGGATTTTTTTTTATTTAGCATCACACAAGTGGAGCATGACTGTTGGAATCACAGCAGCGACGTCGGTGAGGACTCATTTCCCCTTCCCTCTGAAGAGAAAACAATTTAATTAGACCGATCTGTCCTCCAGAGGAGAGAAAGGGATACAAATGGCAAGCAAACAACAATAGCTGTGATGTTGTGGCAACAAAGACCGAGGGATGTCAGAAGCCAATCTGCTGGATTGGAACTGAAGCCAATCAGGGCTTTTTTTTTCTCCCAGTATTGGCTGTATCTTTTGTTTACTGTCACTCACCGCAGCTGTCAAAGACGTGCAGAGTTAATACACTGTAATAGAACGGCAAACAAACAGATAGCAGCCAGCAATTTTAATTTATGAGGCAGGCACTGACAGAGAACATACTAATGAGAGCAGAGCTGCTTTGGAGGGTACAAACACGGCCTATCGTGCATCGACTGCAACATTTGGCACCACGCCTCAAAAGCAGAGCAGAAAAGCCCCTGTCCAGACTCTACATTTCATGCAAGTTGTGATTTAATGCAGACAAACTGAACGTGCTTTCCTAGTTCTTCTTATGCAGGCCTACTTTAATGCAGTTATATGCTCTATAAGCTCTAAAGATAAAGACTTCCATGTCAAGCAGAAACTATGCCATTACAAAAATAAAAGACTGAACATGAAATTAAAGTTCAAACCATTTTTTTAATTTCAAAGATTTAAAAAAACAGACTCAAATATGACCTTATTGTCGAATGTCAAGTGTGCGCGTGCCTTAACCTCCACATTGTTTGAAGTCTGTGCAAATAGGCTACTTTAATTGTTCATTCTTCACCCCAAGAGCCTGATAAAGGATCCAAACAAAGGAATTCTATTTAACAATCAGAAATGGGAATAAAGTTATCAAAACAAGGTCGAATTTTGTGTGACAGCTCATACTGATCAACGCCATTGTTGCCCTTTGAATGGTGTGAGAGGATCTCAGTGCTCACTGCAGCGTGAGACAGCTGAGAGAAAGCCGGTTAAAAAAAAAAAATTGAAATAAAGAAAATCAGCCGTGAGTGGTTTTGTCACAACAATGGCATCAAAAAGCGCACTGGAAATTCGCAGCCTGATTGTGTGGGGGGCCATGCCATTGTTTAGGTAGAGATAACAGCGCAGAGGCAGAGAGCCGGGGTCGTATTGTTTAAAAGGAGGACCCCCTACAAACGCCAACGCAGCTCAAGATGAGCTGGTTGTCCCAGCCACGCTTCATGCTCGGCCTGTTTCGATTGTTTTCTACAAGCTCCAGACCTTCCTCCATTTTCCTTTTTCTAGACACTGCTACGCAATAATATACAACCACAAAAATGAAGTACGTAAGAACATTTATTTCAAAACTTTCTTTCTTTATCTGTTTTCAGCGCTGTTCCATGATGTAACTGCAAAAAAAAACAATACCACTAACCACAACATCTCTAGCACTTGTCGACTACCGTACAGCTTGCAATGCAACATGCAAACTACGACCAAAACGTGAGGAAAGACGTGTGCTGCCCATGTATATAAAAAATATACTATATAATTGTTTGAATCTACTTCTCAGTGTGCCCCAAAAAAAATCCACACAAGTCTCAAAATTAAGTTAGTTAAACTCCAAAGGTAAACCAGAAAATTAACTATATATTAATAATAAGTGTTCTTAAAATAATACCAATGATTTTGCACAGATTCTCCAAAGTGACCCGAAGTCTATCAATGTCCAGCCCCTGCAGACTTATAAAAAGATGGCAGTCACGTTGTTTACAGTCAATTTCACAGGAAACTGAACAGAAAGCACTCATCCAGAATAATCCACTTCCCTGCTGTCTGTCTGTATCCTCAGTATGTTGCAAACACTCACAGACTTTTGCCAAAATATTGCTAAATACTTGTATTGTGTTTGGAGTGTCGCTGTTGAACAGGTTTAAGAGGGTGACTCGCGCTTTAACACGATACAGTAGCTCAAACATTAGTCTTTTAAATTAACGTCTGCTCATATATTGTCGTGCGCGGGGGTCCCATTGTGTCTAACAATGCTCATTGTGTGTGAGTGTGGCGCAGAGACTGACCAATCTAATCCGAACCTTCAGGTGGCCTGACAGAGGTTACAGCCTCTTCTCCCCCCACTGATAACAACAGGCAATCAACTGGCCTGTCTGGACACGCGATCAGCTCGACATGAAACAAGCCTCGGCAGCTCCGGTGACACAGTACTGCTTGGGAAACAGCCGCAGGGATTTACTGCAAGGCTAAGGAGGGCCACGTTTCCCCATCAGCATCCCTCCTCCTTTCGAGAGAAGAGGAGGGATGACGGGGGTGACAGATTTACACCCACAGTGGCAGATGATTTTCAGGTTTTCTTTCAGATGTGTATCCGTCTGCCTCATTCCTGGATGGTGATGCATTGCTCCCTGCGATGACTCACCCCAAATGCCCCCTTGCACAAGGAATCAGCCACTTTTTGTGCTTCCCCAGAGAAAAACCAGGACTAATACGCTACACAGTCTCTTCAATTACAAACTGCAAGGCCAGAAAACTATTAAATACTATCTGTATCGGACTACGCTCGCATTGCTGAGGTGCCGGCAACCTGATCTACGACAGGTGGAATTGTTTGGGCAGGATTCCATCTCCAAACACTAATTCCCCCCTCGCCCACCCCTCCAAACAAACGCAGCATTGCTTGGGTGCCTCTCCGCCTTTTCCCATGCCTTGTTTGGAGACAGAGCGGGGCCCCAGACATCACAGAGACAGTAAACAGCAGGCACTCCATAAACAGCTACCTGCTCTATTAGTGAACTACACTCTGTGAGGTCCCCGGGCCTCACAGTCAGGCTAATTCTTTGACACTTTGGTACATGTTTGGTGGTGGTGGAGAGGGAGGAGGGGGACTATACGGCAGCTGCACAACAAGACTGCATTCTTGAATCGAGACACACAGCTCGTCGAGTACAAAGGGACGGCTGAGACAAAAGCAGAAAAGTAAAACAGGAAATAAAAGCTTGTACACATTAACCACTGCTTAAATATTCCAGTCCAAACCACAGAGTTTTGAGACCGTCATGAAACTACCTGCTCTACTTTGTAGTCTCGTTTTATTTTTCGCAATTGCGTACTAACTGGATTACAACTAATGGTGATTCATCTGTTAATTAGTTTAACATTCAATTTGTATGTACAAAAGCCAAGGTGACATTCAGAGTGTCCAACAAACAGCCATAAAATTTATTATAATATAAGATGAAGAAAAGCAACAACAGGAATCACGTGGTGTTTGGCATTTTCGTTGTAATGCAACGAGGAACAAGGAAAAGCTGGTGTTGGTAGGGTTTTATTCCAGATGTCTGGGGATGACTTCACCTTGAGAAACTGCTAGTACAACATTTTGCGAGTGAATCACTTATGACAATACAGGAATGTGTGTTGGAGAGTCTTGGGTAAGAGAAATCTCTCGGGTAAGGTCTTTATTGTGTCTCCTAATTCAAAGCTGAGCAAACATAACATAATCTGTTCTTGATATTCGACGCAAAAAACAGCGTCACAAGCCTCCGCCCCCTGCGATCCACAGCTGTAAACGTTGAGCAGGTCTGCCCCAAACGCCGGCAGTGACGTCCCCCTTTTGCTTAGCAGGAGCTCCACTGGTCAATCCACCCCTCGCCATGACCAATCTCCTACACAAACATCCAGAGCCCATAACCATAAATCCCACCCCAAGAAACACACCCCAACCACAAGCTTGCACAAAAACATCCTTCACCATCACAGGGGAAAGTTACTGCCCAACAAATCTCTCCTTTTCTTCCTCCTAAGAGCAGCGGGCCCATTAAACCATTATGTGCTAGAATTTGGCTTTTCTCTCGACTGAAGGCGCCCACCCGCAAGTGGCCACTTCAGTTGGCACAGGGGCACTTTTGTGTAAAAGGGGAGATATTTGTGGTAGCTATTGCTGGATATGTTTTTTAAAGAGTGTTGGTGGCTTTTATGGCCAGTAAACAGGGTGTAAAACTGGTAAAAAATGGAATATAATGCCACCATTGACCATAATAGACCTAAGGGATTTTATCATTTTTAACTGACCCCACAAAACATTTCTAGTTTGTCCACGAGTAAACAACCATGATCCGAAAGGCAAACAAGTCCCTGTAAGATACAGCCAAACATTTCATTACACGCTGCTCTAAGAAAAAACGATAAAATCTGATATGCAGATACAGACTGTACAGTGTAGTTTAACTGGAAAGCCAGATCTTATCATGGTGTCATGATGACAGCAGCAATTAAAAAAACAAAAAGACTTGCATGTTCCTCCTTTGTTAAAAGACTTTTTTTTGCATCTTCCTCTACAGCCCTGCACTGTACGGTGAACGTTTCCTGCAGCGCGGTGGGAGGTGACGTCTTTCAGAGTTTATCCGTGGTAAATAGGCTTTCAACCTCATGCTCCTCAACTATGCTGCGAGATGTTTGCTCTGCCCTGAAGCTGGCGCGGAGCGCTGTTTTTCTGTTCCACCTGAGGCGGAAAAAGGCTAAAATAGAGAACCCAAACTCTCTTGAGCAAAGTAACCTGCAAGGAAATAGAATTTCAAGATAATGTCCTGATGGCTATCTGTAAAGTTAAAACCTCATCCTTTCCAGCCCCGCTGGCCTGTATGCTATCCATAACTTCCACCACCACATTTCTCAACACGCATTCCTAAACCTTTTTTTGGCTTGTAAAAGAGGGCAAACCACATTTTGTTTTGTTTTGTCTCAGCACATTTGTTAAGGAAAAGTGAAGTTTGGAGTTATTATGTTGCTGTGTGGTTACAAGAAAACAAAACAGAGGATGTAAGATGATGAAGAAACTTGCGTTTGGTACATATATATGAGCTTGTGCAACAGTGGCATTTTGTAAAATGACACCTCAGAGTGAAAGATCGAATTCTTGTGAGTAACAGTTTTGCAACATACAGGTTGTGATTCCCCTGAGGGCCCGTAGGTTAATGTATACCAATATATTGGTATGTTTAATCTACAACTGTTCCCATGAGACATTTCTTCTGGATTCCATGAAAACAAGCATTAATTTTCCACTTTTCCTACCCCGAAATGTCGTAAACGAAAGACTATACATCCTCCTGTGAGTTACATTTAAGCCCGCGCATTGAAGCTGAATTATTTTGAGGAGAGTTTTCAGAGTCAATCTGCCTCACACCTAACATTAGTCTATTGAAGGCACTATAGCTACAAGTGAACATTTGTTCTAAAGGAATGCAGAGTATGCAGGAGAGTGGGGGGATGGGAGGGGGACAGCAGCCCGGCTGTGTGTAGAGGGCTCCTTTTTCATCCTGATTAAAACCATTAACCGAGCCGTCTTCTGCAAAGAAATACAGACGCGAATCATAATCTCAGAACGAAGAAAACATCCTGACATTTTTATTACACTTCTTTTTTAGTTTTATTTTATTACGCTGGCTCTGAAATGCCGTACAATGACTAGTCTTGTACTATTACTATTAAACGCTTGTAATGTTGACATTGGGAGAATTTAAGCCCTTTGCGTGGCCCTGTGTGTGGCTTGAGGCAAGACGAATTCCAACACGAGAAAAAGATTGACTTCTCCGTTTACAGCTATTACACAGAGATGCCACAAAAATTTATTGAGAGGTTGGTGCAGCGTTCGATATTTTATATTTTGACAGAGGACTTTGTGAAAACTGTGAGTCCGTTTTATGACTACAAGCTCGTACTGTATACCTGCTTTATGCGGCTCCACCTGTCGACGTGTTAACAGTTTGTTCTTTAAAAATGTAGGTCAGTTTAACTGTTATGATACAGATGTGTGATACAGGGAGGTGAAAGGTTAGGGTTGAGGATGGGGACAGCAGTCTCCCATTCAGTCAAAGCTCGTGCAGCCTCACATTCTTTGTTCGAGTTACATTCTTTGACAGCTTGTTGGGCAACAATTCTCGCAAAAGCAGTGTGACTGAGGGTCCGCTTATGAGAGAAAGTGTAAATCTACACCACGATCTGACTCTGGGGAATCTTTAAGTGTGAAGTTGTGGGCATGAACGTGGAGGGTCTGGTTAACTCGAGCTCACGGTCCCCGATGAGGAGTTCCCCAGCGGGTTTCCGACAACCAAACACACTGCGTGCATGCGCCTCCAGCTAAGAACTGGCGGGTGGCCCGACTGGAAAAATAAGCATCTTCCAGGCTAAACTATGTAAAGTTTTCTCTGTAAAGGGAGAGATGAGACACAAACACACACACACAGAGTCAGACCTGCCTCTCTGCAATGGGAATACAAACCGACCAGATCACAACGGGGCACATGCCTTTCGGCAGCAAAAGCATTGTATGGGTTTCACACAGTACTCCAGTGACAGAGTCACAGACCTTTCCAAATATGAAAAGAATAACAGAAGAACTGGCATGTGCCTCGTTCACCTCCTCCCCACTTCCCTCGCGACCTTGTTCCTGCAGATTTTCTCAACCACACGGAGACCCGTTGCTGTCAGCTTGTTTATCTTTTCGACACAAAAAGCGAACACATGCTGCTAAACACACAACTATAGCACGGAGATGTAGCAATGCATAACTCTGCCCTAACTCAGTTTGGCAACCCTATGAGGAAATACCGTTTACAGCTCCATTAATAACCCTTCAAAGCTATTATAGGAGGAATAACAACGCTGGTAGTCAGCTGTAAACAGTGCTGTCATGAAAATGGAACAACAGTTCTTAGACGCTTAATTGCAACTGCCAAACATCTCTGACATTTTTAATTCAATTTACGAAGAAGAAGCTTTCACTTCCTTCAATTATAGTTGAAGTTTTCTTTGACAGGTGAAAATGTTCCAGTTAAAGTTAAAAATACAGACATGTGGCATCATAATAAATATTGTTTTGAACTCCTGACTCCTGTCACACATTTGAGTTGTGTTTGCCATCATTCTTGTTCATCTAATTTGTTTGTTTTTTTACCAAAATAAAAGACACAGCCCATTTGAAATCATTAGAAAACAGACCTTTAACTGTTGCCCTTTTTTCAGACCGTGTAAGACAAAAACACCCGAGTCACCAATCCAACCCTTCTGTGGATGTAACATACACACTGAACAGGATGTAGACAGACCTCAGTAAGGTTAAAATGACCAGATCAGCATTATAAGGTTAAAACGACCAGATCAGCATTATGTAGACAAACTACATATTGACTCTCCTTTACACTAGGTAGGCGAGGGTGATGTGAGGAGATTGCAATGCAGCAATTACACCACTAGATGCAACTAAAAATTCTACACACTGGACCTTTAAATTAAGAGAACGCTCAAAAATACAAACACTGAGGTTGTTGGAATACTTTCCATATGATTATAATGACTTTTGACATGGTTATATAAATCTCCCTGCTGATAATCAGTGTCTGTCTTTAAGAGACATAGCCAGCATTGCTGAGGATGTGCAGTATACAGGGTTTCTGGAAACTCCTCAAAAAGTTAAGTATGTGTGCTCAAAATCTCAAATCTCATGCTCGCTTTTTGGTTTGCTGTCATTGGCAGCCTTGGATCACAGAGCATACGTCTGATTTGAACTGTGATCATCTCCCATCATTCTTTGTTTTACCAATCAGCACTGACAATGACTCAATGTTTACTTTTGGCTCGACGGAAAACCGCATTATTGTAGCAGCATCTTGCACGAGTTGTTCCGGCAAACCGCTTGTGTGTCGGTGTCCTCGGGAAGAAGAATAACAGAAAAATAAACCACTAATCCAAACGGCAAATAGCTGAATGACATTATAGGGTCATATGCTATGATTTCATACCCACCTGCTGAATAAGAACTGTTGTTAACCGGGGAGGCAAATATCCCAAATGTTTTTGTGATGGCTCAGAGCAACACTCAGCACGACGCAAGCCAAGGCTCACTCACAGAGGCCTCACTCCTCCAGCCAGAGGAATGGCTAAACAACTCACTCCTACTGCCAGACCCTGCAGTTGGACCCCAGCATGTGTGTGTGTGTGTGTGTGTGTAGGTATGTGTCTTTTAGCTGAACAGTAGGAGTAGTAGTAGTTGTTGTAATAGCTGCAGACTCAAATTATTGATTCCACAGAAGGAAATGTAGTAAAGCAACTGGAGCAATACATACATCAAAAAGCCAAATTAGAGGTCTGTTCACAAGGAAAAGATATATATATAGAGAATATAATACAACAAATAAATAAGTAACGTCGTGTTAAAATCTTTAAGTGCTCATTCAGACAAAACAAGCATGATGGAAACTTTAAATCCTTGATTTTTCACCAATTTATAAAGTAAATGAATAATACATAAATAAATAATAAGCGCAGATAATGACAGTAATATACAACATGATCACATTAATTGTCAGTCATTAGTGTATGTGTTACTGCAAAGCTTCATCAAACGTGGTGCTTGTGTGGGTAGAGTGTTTGCGTGTGTCTGCAAACAAGAGAAGAAGAGCGAAGTCATCGAAACCAAGTGAGAAAAACTGAAAGAAAGTGAATAACCTGTGTCTGTACAGTGTGTGTGTGTGTGTGTGTGTGTGTAGCTGTAAAGACACCAACAACATTGCAGGCGAGGCTGTTATCACACTTTAAACTGACACTCCACAGGTGGCTGTTCAGGCTGTCTGTTCTGACTTTCGGATCTTGGTTATCTATTTGTAACAGTACCGACAACACACACACACACACACACACACACACACACATACAGAGGCTTCCTGGACATTTAATCCAAAACACTTAACGGTGCCACGAGTGCAACTATACTGTGTGGGTGTTGGCACATGAGGCGTCAAAGCAGAATGAAGACAGTGCGTGATATGCTACCTGTGAGTCACAGAAAACAACGTCAGTACATCCCCAATGTATCTACAGTGGAATTTGCTGGCAGGGAACTTTAGCATCATCGGTAAAGATCAGGTTAATGTCTCAGTCCAGTCCAAAGGGCTCCTTTCCAGACAAGCGGTCAGCAAAAAAAAAAAAAAGAAGAAAGTCGACATATTTTCTCCATAGCCAGCAGCTCCTTTAGACCAAAATTCAATGCGATATAGACGTGTTTGATTTAAAAAGGACTTACTCAAGTGAAAAGAACGTTCTTGCTCTTATCCTGCTACGAATGCTGATCTCCTAAAGCTACAGTATTACCTGAATGCGACACATTCCCCACCACTATCTGAGGTTTGTTTGAAAAATTGAAGAAATTCCAGCTGAGGTAGAAGTAGGCGAGAGGAAAGCGACGCACACAAAGAAAGCACTTTATCAGAATGTGGCCGATGCAGAGCCGAACGTGCAACAATGACGGTGGTCAACAAGTACCCAACGATGGATTTCCTTGTCATTTTTACAGTGTTCCACTTCACTGACCACCACAGGCTCCTGCACAAACACCTCCGCATTCCAGCTCCCCGCTGCCGAACTCACCTTTACAATGGAAAGCCTCCTTGAGGTTGAGCAACACGTCCGCGAAGCACCGCACATCATTCACCAGCTGCATTACATACTCCGGGTCCACTCCTGATGCCCCGACCAGGTGGGACGTCAGCCCCATGCTGCTCAGAGGATTGGGGTTCTTGGTGGAGTTGCGGCCCATATCCCAAGTCTTGGTAGACCCGGCCGACAGAGATCCAGTGTGGGTCTTGGAGAGGTGTCGTGGCAGACTCTGGTTGTACTTAGCCCCACCGACACCAGCACCACCACCACCACCAGCACCACAGCTGTTGCTGCTGCTGCTCTTCCGGAGCATCCCAGCTGCCACCCTTTACAGGAGGGGGTACAGAAGGCCGGCTAGCCCCTGAACTCACCAAGCTGCCCTGGTCCCTGGATGGCTGAAAGACAAGAGAGAAAGATGTGTGAAGACGATGATGATGATGATGTGTGTGTGTGTGGTCTCCTCTCCATACTCATTAATCTACTGTATAACAGAATTGTTAAAGACCTGTTACACATGTATAGTAACCACTTAAACCAAAGAGGAGCCTCTCTAAGATCAAATAAACAGCACGAAGGCACCATAAATGCAGCTTACATCAAACACAGCGTGTTTTATGGCACTTTTTGCCACCCATAAAACTCATTTAAGGACTTTTTTTTTTTTGGTGTCACTTTTTTTTTACCAACATTGAGCAACGCCCAGCTTGTTTGTAAAAAACGTTAGTAAGTGTCAAAAAAGAGATTTTCATAAAATAAAAATAAAAAACAATGGCATAAAAAGTAACCAGCCATGAAAATAAACAAAGTAAAAGTGTAGTAACAAGCTGAGCTAAACCTTAACCGACCTAAACGTTACTTTTTCCGGACAGTTGAGTGATGCTGCCCCGGTTTAAACGGTCGACCCGGGTCATAAACTGCTATGCTGGCACACACACACACACAAAAACTCACCTGCTCGACTGTTTACTGACATAATGTCCAAGATATCCAAACAAATCAAACAAGCTTTAACGGAGCCTGTGAAAAAAAATCCCCAACAACGGCTGAAAGTTGTCCGCTCTGACTCCGTCACTGTACATCGAGACGCTGCCCCGCAATCAGCAGCGAGCGACTCAACCGTAATTTACGAGTCGGTTTGTCACGTGACGTGCCCAGGCGCCGTTTTGATTGGCCGGGAACCCCCTTCAAGTGATGCCTTCAAGTGCTGGCGGACTTTTTTCGTATTAAAAAAAAACAAAAAACGAATTGAGCTGGATTAGTTTTAAATTAACACGCCAAAAAGTTTTAAAAAATTTAAATAAACACAGAATTCAGTTTAACAACTTCACGCCTCGCTTAAACACACCTGATGTTTAAAGAAGCCTGTAATGACTTTAGCATAGCATCTCAACTGATTTTGGATTGTCCGATGACCCGTGAATGCGCCCCCCAAAACAACCCAATTTTAAACAATATTATTAAGATTGATTTCAATATTAATTAATTAAATAGGGCATAACGGTGGCTTACAGATAAATAAACCAGCGTGTCATATTTTTTTAAATTTGTACGCCACACCTTACATGTGTTTTGCAATATGTAACTTTGCCCAAATTGCTAAATTGTAAAGTTTTTTTTTCACTTTCCTTTCCTCAGTTATTTTTTGTTGCAGTGGTGGAATAGTTTGACACAAACAAAGAGCACTGAAATCATTATTATTATTATTATTATTATCATTGTGTCACACATGAATCATTATAGTATAATGGATGCATTGAGATACATTTGTTCTGCTGCCGTTCTTGCAATAAATAAACCGTGACGTTTATGGAGCACAGGCAAAAGTGTTGCCAACTATATATCAGAGCAGATGACATGAAAATAATACCACTACTAATTAGAATATAGAAAAGATCAGATGATCATTAAAGATTAAGCACACGGTTAAAGGAATAAGTGAAAATGTAATATGATGTCATTTGGATCAAAAATGTTGCTTTTAATTGATTTTTTTTTCCTGGTAAAGGAGTGGGAATGAATAATTAGCCTCATTACTGTGGTTTATTTACAGGTTTGATCGATGGTTATTGTCCCAGACCAGTAAAATAATAAATCAAACCAAAGTGCTGGCACCACTGCTGCCATCTAGTGCACATACTGTAACTATAGAGCGTGTTAAAGACCCTGGTAAAGAATAGTTCAGGGTTATTTAAAGAGCTTTGCATTATAAAAACACTATTTATTGTTTTTTTATTTTTGGTTTTATCAATTATAACTTGTAGACATGGATGCAAACTGAGAAAAAAAAGGCAAAGAATGTCATTTCCATGGTTAATCAGTGTTTGTCTTTATTTTAATATACAAAAAGATGGATGTATTCTCATCTAGTTTATATTTCTAAGCATTTCAACTCACAGATAAAGTTGCCATTCATACTGTTTTTTTTTTTTTAGTGAACTGACCGACACACTCCCCCCCTTCCCACCCACCCCACCCCACCCCACACACACACACTCTCACACACACACTCACACTCTTCACATAAACAGGGAAGGTCACACGATCCAGTCGAACATCCATTCACACTACAAGAAATGAACAATATGTTGACTGTAAATTTAAAAACAAAAACAAAAAAAAGAGGATTTTGCTTTCACAGGATTCACACATGAAAAGGAAGAAACCCTTTACATTTGTCAAGTACATATATACACGAGAACTGAGATTTTTTTGTCTTTTTTTGTGTGTGTGTGTCTCTTTTTTTTTCTTTTTGAAGATGAGTCTGACTCCAGGTTAGTGTTACTAACGAGGTACTGCATGAGGTAACTGGTTTTTCTGTTCAGAAGAGCTGGGTGTAAGACAGCATTTGGAGGTAAACAACCGATCACGGCAGATTTTTGCCTTTCGTGAGCGTATTATTTTTCTGGCACAATACGTGAAAGCACCTAGGGTCACGTTCAGGTCACATACACAAATTTCAACCCACAGAATTTATTGATTTTTTTTTCTCTATCGGGAGGCTTTAAACTTGTGTCCTCATCAGAACATGATCCAGGTGTGATGAGATGAATTTTTTTTTTATTGATCCGCAGAAGAAACACTGCTAAGTCACAGCAGAGTTTAATTACATAAACTATGATATTCAAGTGACTATTGCTGTATAATAAATATTGCTGGACCCTTGGACCACGCACATGCCACTGTTTTACAGGAATCGTAATGGGGCTGCGTCATTAATCGATCAGTCATGTGGTTATAGACACGTTGATGATTTCCAAACACTGAAGACGTGAACATGACATGTTCTGTATTGATGTTTTTTTTCGTTTGTTTTTTTTATCCCACACGTTCTTTACCAAAAAACTGCACAGGAGCAAGCGTTTACAGACCACTGTTTAAAAAATAAAAAAAAAATCACCATCTTTTTCCACAGCACTAATCAAAGCACAACAGATGAGCCTGTGTGTCGTCCAACGTGGCTAAACTATCGCTGAACAAGTCCGAACATCACATCAGCGGGTTAATATTGAGGTAATACTGCTCGAATGGGCATTTCCAGCAGGTGGCCAATCACAGAAGCCGCCAGCACCAAAACCATCAGGGAATATTTTTTTTTTTTTTTTGTCGAGTTTTTAATATATACGCTAAACTTTCTAATGCAAGTGCTACCTACACAGCTTCCAATACCATTATTCGTAGAAATCAGTAACACAACCACCATTCTTGAAAAAACGGGAAAAACAAAACAAAAAATAATAACTGCAGGGCTTAAATATGTGGAGGTGGAACTGAGAGATCCGTTTCGGTTTCTGTGAAATGAGAACAGTAATGCCCTGATTTTGTATTTAAAAAAAAAAAAATCAGATCAGTGTTCGGCAACTGTGTGTGTGTGTACAAGTCTATTTACAAGAATCGGCCTCTCTTCTTTTTAGGTTTTGTACAGCATTAACACCGTGACAACTGGTCAGGCTCTATTCAAAAAAACAAAAACAAAAAAACAAAAAGTCCACAGACAAAGAGGCCCAACCAGCAATAAAATATCTCAACTACTAAAACACAATAAAATACATAACACAACTTGATATACATGTAGAAAAAGCCTGAGGTACTTGTCAGAATATCTGAGGTCAGTCTGGAGGCGTAAGCATCTGAGCGCTTACCCGGTCAAAAAAAAAAAAAAACAGAATATTAGCCTCACATAATATCATTAGCGTTATATTAACAAAGAATACATGTACATCTACAAATCCTTGAGTATCCTGGAATAGTCACAGCAGCATAACGGACATTCAATGTATGGTATTCATGTTATGGTACAACTATGGCATTGCATTTGAGACAAAGGCAACCATTTGAGCTCTCCTTGCATGATGTACAGTGACTGAGGTATCTGGGGGACTGGTGTCCAACTGAGTCTATTGAACAAACACCCATGAAAATTAATAAAAACAGACATGTTGCTTACTCAAGTATGGCCCTCACAAGGATAAACCCCAACTTTCTGTCCATGGTTCTTATTTTTTAAAAAACACTTTCTAGCCATCTCGCATCATTTAGTCAAATTCTCTCACTCACACTCACACTCACACACACACACACACACACACACACACACACACAAGTACGTACATACACTCACACACAGACAGTTAAAATCAAGAATGTGTAACATTGCAACTCCAGGCAGCATACGTCAATGCCCCTGGCACTGGCAAAGGAGTAACTCTGAATTTCTACAATTAAAAAACAACCAAAGAAAAAAAAAAAAAATAAAATCCAGGAATATGTCCATGATAGCTAGCTGGATAGCTTGGCTCTCAACTTAGAGAAAATGTTCCAAAGAAGCCTACTGGATACCTGAGAGGTAGTTCCCCGGGCACAAGACGCTTGTCCCGAATCTTCAAGAAGTTCAAAATGTCCAATACAACTGCTCAGCTCCCCAATTTTAGCCTCCCCCCCACCCCGCGATAAAACAGGTGTGCTCCGATCTTTTTTTTTTTTTTTTTTTTTTTTTTTTGATCTTTTTCCCCCCATTCAGAGGCATTCACAGGTTTAAAATAAGGGAGCGCACTCGAGTTAAAAAAAAAAAAAAAGCTTCGACCCCTGAGGAAGATGAATATATTTTGTCTAACAGTCTCAAAACGGTTCCTCCGAGGTGTGCAGCACGTCGTCCGAGGTTTGGAGCAAAAAAAGGTTCGTTTTCATTTGGCCGCAGACGATCATGACCAAGACAGGAAAAAAAAAAAAAAAAAAAAGATAACAACTTATGAGGTAATAAAAATAGACTAACACAAAAGAAATACATGAGGTAATGACAACATTTAAGGTTTGACACATGGGTGTTATCAGATGTGCCCGTCGCATAACTTATTACTACTTTGAAACTACAGCAGATGGATGTGTTAGTACGGATCTGACTTTAAAAACACTGAAAAACATTAAAACAGAAAATGAAAATACCAGTATTGGGATAAAATAGCAGCTGCATTCACGTTGCTAGTTGTTGTTTTTTGTGTTTTTTATGCTTTTAAATAAAAATCGTGGAGACCCGCTGAGTTTGGATTTTGAAAAAAAAAAAAAAAAAAAAAAAAAAAAGTCAGGAGCTCAGGTGAAGGATGGTGTCACCCGTTCAGGTGCTGGACTCTTTGGGAGGTAGGTCCTCGTTGGTGAGAGACGTCACAATGGAGACGGGGCTGTCTGAGGTAGTGCTGCTGATCGTCCTGGCGATCTGGCTGATGCGCTCTTCCACGCAGCCGGCCGACAATCGCGCCTCTGCGTCGTGGTCCCAGCATTCTTCGATGGTCTCGCACATCTGGCTCAGACCCTGCCGGACACAAAGTAAGAGGTTAGAGGACAGCGAGTCTATAGCTCTGGACTGAAATCTTTCTCTGTGGCAAAGGTTTAAAAACACAAACACAGATTCAGAGAACTACAACTCCAGATGATCAAGCTGTGTTCACTGGAAAAAAAAAGGATGCACGACATCCTGGTATCGCTTGTTGAACCTGCGGAAACTATTCTTCCACTGTTACTCACAGGATGTTTGAGCCAGCAGTCCTTTATGACTGGACGCATCTTCTTGTGCACGACCACATCCTGCAGATCCTCCAGGGAGGGATGCTGGCCTATTTCTTCCTCGAACGGCAGCATGTACTCGCCAACTGTACCTGCGGAGGGGGCATTAAGGCCACAGGATGGAAAGCATTACACAGAGATCAAGTCAAGTAACTAGTGCGGCGTTCGGATGGCTTTTCCCAGACGAGAAAACTTAATCCTTTGTTTATGAGGTCAGCCTGAAGCTCTGTGCCCTTTTGCCTAGGCGACATTCCTGCACTGTTTGACTCACCGTCGGCCTCTGTGCAGCGGGACACCAGCTCCCACAGCACCAAGCCCATAGCGTACATGTCTATCCTCAGGAAGGAGTCTCGCTGGAAGTTGATGGCTCCCTCCAGAACCTCTGGAGCCATGTAACGCCTCGTACCCACCTGGCAGAAGTCAAGCATATAACTGAGTATGTGCATGAATGTATTGTTTCTGTGTGCATCCTAACAATGCGCCTGTCAGAGCATCAAACAACCTGATTGGCTGCTGGGTAAACTGACTCTACTTCAGCAGCTATCACTAAAACGTATCCGAGTTACTCTGCAGCCAGAATAAACAGTTCTCTTCTCTTCACGATGAATTATTAACAGCATTCCTCAATAAGAAACAGCCTCTCTGTACTTTATTATTAACTCCTACGTATTATAAAACCCTGATGGCTGACGTGCCACTTATATAAAATGAATGTCAAGAGAGAGACTGTGACTGACTCTGATTATTCAACTTGTGTAACCCTGCAACGACTGCATTAAGCCTGTGTGAACACTGCGATGTAGAAATCAAACCCAGCATGTGAGTGACTCCGTACCTGTCCATGAGTGTCTCCTGGAGGCTTTCCTGGTTCGAATCGTACAGCGAGCCCAAAGTCTCCAATGATTGCGGTCAAATCGTCTTTGAGCATCACATTCTTACTCTTGAAGTCCCTGGGGAATTTATTTCAGGACAAATTCGTTACAACGCTGGAATTATACAAAATGTTTCAAGCGCAAAACCAGAAGACGGCAGTGCTAAAAAAAAAGAAAATGTTAATCTAAAATCTAAATTTCAGCAAATGTTTTCTCTACCTGTGTGCAATGGTCGGTTTGGGCCCCTCTCCCTTGTAGCTGGGAATGTCCTCATGCAGGTAAGCCAAGCCGCGGGACATGGTCTCTGCTATGTAACACAGCTCACCCCAGGTCACAGTGTTACCCTTCAGGTGGTCTGTCAATGAGCCCTGCAAACACACACACACACATTAAAGATTCAGCAGCGAGGATTAATAACTGCACCGAATCTAACTCTGCTGTGAGTCAGTGTACGGGGGGAGGTGACCGACCTGAACCCTGGGATAGATAGATTGTTTTCGGCCCTGTGTCTCACTTCGTTTGCCAGAATTACCGGAGTCTATATTCGCACATTTGAGCTTAAATTATTCAAGAAACGCTGACAAAAATGGAAACGTTTAACCCAAACAGATGACAAACGTGGCGATGGCACCGAGACAGTAATTGTAACTTAATATGTTTGTGCCGCTGCCAAGGTTTGAAGGTGCTACAAGGACAAGCGCTGAAAGTCATTACACGTACGTTATGCTACATCTCTGGTCGTAGTAATTATTGTTAACCCTGTGTAGATATAATAAACACCTGTGTGTTTTTTATTTCTGCTCTTTTTGATACTAGTTGTATTTGACATGAAGCCTGCGTTATTTTTCCCATGCTCAAATTGATAAAATGGTGTTGCTTCAATGTATGCAGGTCATTTTCTAAAGGTACTGCAGACCTGCCATAAGTAATAAAATCCTCTTTAATAAAAGCTGTGATGGGCTTCTGCTGATATTGGAAATTGCGGTTCTGGTAAACACAGAGGCTCCTATACTTCAATTGGAATTGGCTGTATGTGTGTGTGTATATATGGGGGAGGATGGTGCACTCACCCTCTCGTGAAACTCTGTGATGAGCCACAGCTCCGTCTCCAGGTTGGTTCCGTGCTTCTCGGCGGCGATGTAACGCAGGAGGTTTTCATGTCGCATCCCCGGCGTCATGAATATGTCCCGCTCGTTTTGCCACGACTGCTTGTCCTACACACAAACACACACAGTCGTGTTTAGGTCTTGAAGATTCATACGAGCGCTTGTTGAATATAATGGGGCTCTTTGTTTATGTTACACAGAGCAGCTAGTCTGAGTCTTAACAATACGTTCGTGTCACGGTGCCGAGTGTTCAATTTTCCAAATACTACACACCCGGTGTTCTTTGAAGCTCGACACACACCTCTGTTGTGAAGGCATTTCCAGAACAACTAAAGACTCTTAGCTGTGTGCATGAACAAAATATACCTTCCACTGCATGACTACGAGACTTTCATCCCATTTCTCAAGCAGCGTCTCTTTTAACTAACAAAGATGGAAGCCATAAACATCATATCTCCTTTCTTTATTTCTAAAAGTTTGTATATATTGATGTTACTTTCCAGTGTTTTCATACAAAAACATGTTAATATTTTACTTGTATTTTACAAAAAACAGTAAGGAGGAATGGGTTTCAAACTTTTTTTTTTTTGTAATTGTAATTTATTCATTTCAAGACAGGGACAGCGAACAATAAAACACTAATCCTGTACAACAAGAGAATATGCATTGTGCCAGGTTCTAGCAGATTGCTATTTTCCACCTGTAGTTCCTGGGAAGGTTGATGGAATGTTACATAGACAATTAGTATAGGAAAGAAATTATTGTTGTAGAGCAGACTGGATATTTATTAATCCAGAGGGTCGGAAGAGTCTTTGAAGAAGGGCCAAATAGTTATTTTAATTGAATGAAGGTTTAATATAAACGCCTTGAATTAACCATGTTGACATACCTGAACAGGGAAGACCTTTACAGCAACGTATTCGCTCATCAGCTGGGCCTTCCAAACACAACCAAAGCGCCCCCTAGCTTTGATTTCCAACAGCTGCAGTGGTTTCAGACCCACCAAGGGTGACGGAGGAGCTGGTCCTGGATCCTGTGTAACAGACAGAGGAGAAGCAGTTAACATCTATCTAAAAACGTGTTAGCATTTCTCTTGGCCTTGCCACAAAATATTACAGGAGCACGACCTGAAGAACTTCATCACAAGCAGCGGTACAGAAACTCGTCTTGAAAAAAATAAAAAATAAAAACATGCAGTGGAAGACTGATTGCACAGCGGCACACATCACCACTTTTAAATGGGAGTCAAACCGGGCTATGGCCTCTCTCACCTCGCTCAGGTCTACGTGGCCATAGGGAGGTTTGCGGTGGCGGTACATCCACAAGGCCAGAACGAGGGCCAGGGACAGCACGCAGAGAGGCAGCAGGGAGTACACAAGCACGTTGAGCAGGGACGGCACTCGGGGTGGAGGCCGGATTTTCACTGTCAAGGGGGAACAGAATAATTACAGCATGTCAGCTTTATGACTTGTGGGTTATCAGCGGCATCGCGAGCATCCCTCACAGGCGCTGTGACCTGATTAGAAAAGAGCGGGGCGACGTTTTTATCTCGATGTTGATCCCCGCTCACTCACCGACTACACAGTCTGTAAAAAGCACCAAATAAAAATATATTTCTGTCACCTTATGGACGGATTAACATCAGCACTGCAAATAAAAAGCTCCCGTTGCTGCAAAAACATCTACAAAATGCAGTGTACTTTCACATTACACAGATTGTATCATTATATAACATGTCAATTATGCATCTTTAGCAATATTTTTAAAAAGGAATGAACATCATAAAGCCTGTAAAATACATAATGTTTGGGATTTTTAATACCACATGCAGGGCTAAGCTTCGCTCCCTCTAATCGGAGGGGGGTGAAAAAGCAAAGACCTATTTTTTTTTTGCTCGTACGATACGTGGGATGCGTTTGCCGCTCACCTCGGTTGCCGCTGCCAATCATGTCAGGAAGGTGGGTGAATCGTTCGTTGCAATAGTTGCCCTCGCAGCAGCAGAAGAACACCTGAGGGTTTTCCTCCATGGAGACGCACTCTTGCCTAAAAATAAAAAACGGTAGGGGACACACACAACATTTACTGCGTTGCTGAACGAACGCCGAAAGCAGATACCCGTCAAACTAACGTATGATTCGAGTAGGTGAGTGTCTGACAAAGTAATATTTGGCTTTAACTCCTGAACATAACCGCAGGAGTGATCTTTAACTAATCTGTGTTCAAACATGCTAAAAACGGCCCACATTTGATTACTCTTCATCTTCTGTCACTATTTTTCGTTGCTTTTGTCTCATATTAAACTGAAGTTACTTTTCCAGGTCTCACCATGACCCCTTTGTACTTAATTACCACCAACAGCACTTCAGGCTGAAGCCATTTCCCCTTGAAGCCGTCAATGAATTTGTACCTGCGTCTGAACCTACAATTTGTGCACCCTCGCCTCCCAGCCTTCTTGTTTGACTGGTGGAATAATGGTTAATTCTTCATACCTGTGCGCACTCGGACCTGTCATTCAACGCTGAATATTATTCTTCTGTTATCCGCCCGCTCGCCTTCATGAACCGACGAAGCTTGTTCGAAAACGCTGCGGCCTGAATATTAACGAGGACTTGAAAGTTTGATCGAACCACACACACACGTGGTGCCGATAAATGCTCATTTAAAATTCTCCTCCTGACTTGACAAACTCCTGAGTGGCCCGGTGTCGCCGTATCTCTCTGCCATCGTCAGAGTGCGGACACCGAGCTGCACTCTGTGCCGTCGGTTTCCGACAGGAAGGAAGAAATGTGAGGTGTTGCCGGGAATTATCCCAACACGATGTTGTCTTAAAATCTTAAACACAGTCTGATCTTCTAAGTGTAAGTCAAGCTGTTTGCTGACATTGCAGTTTATACATTATAACATAATGAATAATTTACACCCTGCGTGTGTGTAAATGCTCGCATGTGTCGATACAGCAGGCCCCCGTTTGTTTTATACATGTCGTCGAGCTGAAATGACTGACAGAAAATGAACCAAATGCCGCTTTAATAGTTGTTTAAAAGCAAATGTGCTCGAGATTTTCTGGAGTCAGCTTCTCGAGTATGTAGATTTCCTGCTTCTCTGTGTTTTATGTCACTGTAAATTGAATAGCTCTGAGTTTTTGGAGGTGTTGATCAGATTTTAATGTGTTATTTTGGGCTCTGGGAAGATGCGACGGGCCCCTTTTTCATTCCCCGCAATTTGATGACATCCGTATGAATTCAGAAAATAGATGGCAGATTAACTAATTGTGAATAATTGTGAGTTGCAGCCTCATACAAACCTGTTTTTTAAGCCTTCCATGCGATGTGTAAGTATCATGTGTATGTATGGTATCTGTAAAAGTGTGTAGACCTCAGTCAGTACAGGGTTTGGATGTTTATAGCGCTGCAATTGATGATATCCATCCTGATTGAACCTTTCAACAATATTTCTTTAAATATCCCTCTCATGAGGAGCTGATCCTCATATTTTCAGAGGCTGTAGCTAGCGAATGTTTGTCACTTTTGCCTGATAAATTATTCACGTGAATCTTTCTTTTTTTCTAATTTGCTGTCAGATAATCGATGAATCACCTTGGTTTTCCTGGAGCTTTTATTTCTGGCCCCGGGTCACACAGATAACGACGTGTTGGACTAAAACTGCAAGTACTGGGGCCAGACATTTATGTTCTACTACTCAGTGCCAGTCACTTTGGGCACAAGCCATACACGTAAAATGTAAATGTAAATGAACAGTAAGCGTTGACCTCGCTCTGTGACCCGACCTGTCATAGCAGTTGAAGTCGTCCAGCCAGCAGCCTTTCTTTACCAGCTTGATGGTCCCTGAGGAGTTGAGCCAGGAGGCGTAACAGTGCAGTCGCTTGTCCTTCTCCCCCTCGCAGCGCTCGAAACCGCTCTGGTTGGTCCTCTCCGTACGCCAGTTATCATTGTAGTACACACACTCCCGGGTCTCTGCTTCGCCCAGACTGTACCCTGAGACGGACAGAAGGCCTCAGTCAGCTCGCATCGTAATGAATTGAAAACTCAAAACGGCGGAAGCGCCGACATATGGCGCGGGGGATCCGCTGTGTGCCACGAAAGAAACATCTCTGAGCAGAGCTTCTATCATCACTCTGGCACACGGCCAAGTTTGGGAGCTCTCTGTAGTAAAAAGGGAGTTCCTGTGGGCTACGAAATTGTTGCCGAATAGTAGTTCGGCGTAATCCCATTCACTAAAAAAGATCTTTTCAGTGAGTAGCAACTAATAAGTAGGAAGAAATGACAGAATTTAATTAGCTACGGGGAAAAAAACAATAGTATGCCCTGCTGTGGCATAGAAACACACCACACAGCAGCATGTTACTTCTATAGATAAAGACTCGTGTGTGCTGCTGGAGTGTGACACATCTGGGAAGACAGATAAGACCTTCTTTTTCTTTAAGGGCTTTTTACTGTCGTTTAGCTGGAAATAGTTTCTCCTAACCAAGGCGAGATGTAACAATAGCTGTCAGTCTCCTGCTGTTGCACAACCCCCCTGAACTGAAAAGGAGAAACAAGGTTTATTTTATTATTACTCCATCCTTTCTGTGGATTTAATATCATCGGACACACGTTTTGACGATGGCAGATAGCACGCTGTAGTGTCGCCCTGGACGTTCGTGCCTAAATCTTTGTTCACAGAAAAAATAGCGTGTGTCTCTTTAAATCCCTGCCTATAGGAGGGCTGCCCATCCCCCCATGTTACCCCCACCAACCCATTACACACACACACACACATCCACTTACACATACATACATTTAGTTGTCCAGCAGCATACAATGGATTTCATTATAGGGCATATAGGGATGCATGCAAAGACCAAACATCATGCTCATTATTAAGGATGGAAGGAAGGAAGGTAGTGAGGGTAAAACACACATCCATGTCCACACACACACACACACACACACACACACACACATAGCAGAGATACTCAATGCTCCATTGAGCCGAGATGGCATTTCTGATATCTGTGGTCACATGATCCGGGAGGACTTTTACTACAAGATCATTTCCCAACCCCCCCCTCCTCTTCTCTTCCCTCTGTCACTTACTGGGGGGGGAGCTTTACACCAACAACAACAACATGAATTGTGTAGAAGCGGCTTACTATATACTCCAAAGCACTTATCTATAAACCATAGAGGCATTAAGCCACGGCCACTATTTGGCACACAGGAGACAGCTGTGGCTCAATGAAATTTTTATCACGGCTAAAAAAAGGGTTTCATGATGATGATGGAGCAGGAGGAGGAGGATGATATGGGGGGGGTGTTATTGTTTTTAAAATATCTGTTTAGTCATAGTAAGGGATGAGAAGAAGGAGAAGGAGAAAAGCCAAAAAAAAAAAAGAAAAACACAAGCCTCTCATGCTGGATTTCACGTGGTACACAGAGATGTGTAACAGTAACCTCAATTCAAGGACTTGAGACTAAACAGCTGGTGTCTCCTTCAAATCAAACACCATTGATTTACAGAGAGAAAGTGTGTTTCTTCTTTCCCCAAAAAAGGCTCTTGTTCAGGGGGCTGTGACCACAAACAAGAGAGTGCAGACCTGAGATGTTGCCTATAAGGTTTCAGGATGTTGATGCAGCTGCTGCCTTTCTATTCCTGCCACTGGGACGCAACAGTTTTTAGATATTTTAAAAAGGGGGGGTTCTAAGCTTGTATTAAATGTCATTTGTTAGTTTTTTTATATGAAAGTCAGAGAATAGTCGTGTTAAGAAGGGAGTTAATAAAATGCTGGAACAGCGAGCACAGCTAACAAAGTTTACACAAACAACAACAACAACAACAACAAAAAAAGAAAATGTCTGCCTCGGGACGGAGCACTCGATAAAAAAAAAAAAAGCCAACAATAGCAAAGCCTTACCTGCGCATAAAGTTCCCAGAAGAAGTGAACAAGTCAGCCATGAAAAAGACATGTTCCGTTCGAAATAAAGGGCAGAGATTTCCCCGCACTTTCCGTCGCGAACATTAAAACTCTAGCTTGTCCGAAACATCAAATCCAAGGGTCAAAAAAAAAGAGAGAGGAGAAAAAAAAAAAAAAACGACCGACCGACTGACCGACCACAGGCCTTCCCGGTCCCTCCGCAGCCTTAACCACCACGAACCAACCAACCGCCACCACCACCACCGCCGCCACCAACCGACAGCACCGACCCAACGACCAACCTCCACAGCGCGGCGTCAACAGCCGCGACGCTGCCGCTGCTGCTGCTGCTGCTGCAACAAATGTAGCGAGAAAAAGACGGGAGCGACTGACTGACTACCGGAGACTCGTCCGTTAATATCCGCGGCGGTGTTTCGCATCGGAAGCGGATCCTTTAAAAAAAAAAAAAAAAAAAAAACACAACCAAAAAGCGGTTAAATCATCCGGAGACGAGAACGGCTTGGTCTTTCTTTTCTTTTCTTTTCCTTTTTTTGTTTTGTTGTTGAGGTTATTCACTTGGATAGTAGCACCGCTGCATCGGGGAGGTCGTGTCGGGGGTTTACATGCATGTTACTGATCTGTGTCCAAAATGGCTTCTTCTAAACGGGGGGAATGGGCTCGCAAACAGGGAAACCCGGATGTGTAAACACAAAGAGGGGAATTCAGGCAGCCAGAGGGTGACCTTAACACGACACCGCTTTCGTTCACGTTTAAAAAAAATACTTTTTATTTATTTTTTATTTTATTTTTTACCACCACACGTCGACGTTTAATGCCTTATTTTAAAACCACAAAACGTCCAACGGACGGATTATACGAGCCGTTGGTGGAATATGTTTCCCAACGGTCGTTACTCGCGCCCAGCTGATATAACACTTGCACTTTCTGTGGTCAGGGATGGTATTTTATTTATTTCTTTGACTCTACTTTTAGTTTCTTATCATTTAGCCCCGAGGTTTAAATGATAATTCATGCACTGGTGCTCTGTATTTATCCCTTTTTATCTATGTTTTGCACTGAAGATGGCACTCAAATTAAGATATTCTATTTTTAGCCTATAAATACTCTATTTAACCGCTCATATGTTATTCTATATCATTTGTATCTTCTTCTCAATACATAACACGCTTATTTAAATAATGTGTTTTAAACATTTCAGCCCATATTTTGCTTTTCCAGATTCAGTTTTCAGGTTTATATAACACAGCAGGGTCAACATTAGATAGATAGATAGATAGATAGATAGATAGATAGATAGATAGATAGATAGATAGATAGATAGATAGATAGATAGATATACTTTATTTATCCCAAGCTGGGAAATTACAGTGCAGCAGCAGCAGCATTACACACAGTGACATACACACTATAAATACTCATTTAACCGCTCATGTTATTATATATCATTTGTATCTTCTTCTGAATACATAACACGCTTATTTAAATAATGTGTTTTAAACATTTCAGCCCATATTTTGCTTTTCCCGATTCAGTTTTCAGGTTTATATAACACAGCAGGGTCAACCTTAGATAGATAGATAGATAGATAGATAGATAGATAGATAGATAGATATACTTTATTTATCCCAAGCTGGGAAATGACAGTGCAGCAGCAGCATTACACACATTGACAATAAACAACAACTTAAGAATAAAAATATAAAGAACAAACTATACATAGTAAAATATCAAAATAGAACTTAATAAAATATATTGTACAAAAGTATATACAGCAAATTGGCAGTATTCATTTAGTGCAAAGTGAGAAAGGAGGAATGTGCAATGTGTGTTACTGTGTGAAGAGAAATGTGCAGTGACTGTAAATTATGACCTGAGTTTTTAGCTGTTATTATACAGTGTGATGGCATGTGGCAGGAAAGATTTCCTGTAGCAGAGCTGAAGCAGCCTATTCTATTTTTAGCCTATAAATACTCTATTTAACCGCTCATATGTTATTATATATGATTTGTACCTTCTTCTGAATACATAACACGCTTATTTAAATAATGTGTTTTAAACATTTCAGCACAAGATAGCCCATATTTTGCTTTTCCAGGTTAACACAGGGTCAACATTACAATGAGATGTGTTGTGACAGGACTAGACATAAAGGATAATAATAACAGGCTAAAGAAATAAAAATACAATACAATAAAATTGTAAGTAAAAACTGGGCTGATATGTATAAAATATTACAAAATACAATAGAACGTATGTACACAGACATGCAAGAAGTAAATAGACACCTTCATTCAAATTCAAATTAAAGGTGTCTAATTACTTCTTGCATGTCTGTGTATGAGGGTACAGTCTAAGTATGTATAGGTGTACTATACACTGTACAAATGTGGAAAAAGCTGTCTATTGCAAAAATATCACTGTATGAATATATATGAACATACTATATATAGTATCATATACAACATTATTTAAAATATATGAAAATTGAGCATTGAGAGAGTAGCAGAAGTCCTGGCACAGTATAGCAGCAGTCATGGTTATTTGGAGTATATCAACACAATTAGCCAGTACGTACAAATTCAAACATATAAATGTATTAGCTCATACAGTATTTAAGTAATATAGAGTGTGATAATATGTGATAAATATCTCTTAAAGCTCCACGCATAGTATGATAAATTCAGGGAAGGGTTTTTGTCTATCTGGATGATCTTTTATGCATTAGCGTGAGCACTAAAAATAGCTGACCTAATTTGGAGTAAGAGGATACAATAAATGCTATTTAAAATGTATTAGTTCTAATTACTTTTTCACAGTGTTAAATATAAAGTATATCTCACACAGAAGAAACAAAATAGAGCCAATAATGAGTCAGTAAAACATTTTATTATTGTCACAAAACAGAACGTGTAGGACATTAATCTTCCCCTAATCTCCAAATATAATATTCTTTTAATATGCCAAATAATCCGTGACATGACTTTTTTTTCCCTCTTTTGTGTCAAAGGATTGTTCAGCGTTGTCCACTCATCAAGTCTCCCAGCCAACAGACGACCACTTTTTCCTTCAAAAAGAGTTCAGGTTAAGTTATTTATTCAGACTAATTGGGTATGCTTCTCTTTTGTAATCTCCCCTCTTAAGAATAAATGCTAACCTCCATTACAGCAGGTAATCAAGGCTTATTTATGACATAAAATAGGTGCTTATAATAAAAAAAATGGACATAATTTGCTCTGTATTTAAGATGAGCACTTTTAAACTTGAAGTCCTTTGTGTAGAATAATAAATCCCATCATCTTCATCTTAGGAAATCAGCAACGACATTGTTAAAATGCCATTAAGCCGTGCTCACAGGTCCCTGTCTTCTCTCTCGTCCTTGACATCCAGACTAATGGCATGTTGGTGACACGCAGCCGATTCAAGCAGCAAATGGCTTAGGAACAAGGTTAGCCATTGGTAATCGCCCTTAAACTAGTGCTGTTGAGTGTAACTCAAGACAAAGCATTTCCTCATTAAGCCACCCTATATTGAGCCTGTAACTCAATAGGGGCCACGGGCGAAACCTTGTACAGATATGTGATCTGTTGTCATGACAGTTGGAAGAGAAAGCACATGAGCGCTCATTAAAGGTCCAGAAGCCACAGCCACGGCATGACATTAGAGAAGAATAAGAGCATGTGGGGACATGATGCAGTGGTGCATTACAAAAAAAAAAAAAAAACTGATGAAACTATGAGGTAATTGTGTTATAAAAGGCTGTTAAATACAGCTTACACCAGTCTGTCATGACCTGTATTGTATAATATGCATACTGCATACATGCTGTGTGTGTAATATGATTGAAAACTGGATATAAACTCTGAATTTAGGTGGCTAAACATTGAATGGACAACAATAATTAATATATTTGTGTTTCTGTACTTTAGTTTTCTTGTTTTATTCAACAAAGAATCAAAATAATAATAAGTCATTGTGAGTCATTGTGATCACAGAGGTGAGCCTCATGACTTGACAGTAAAATAGATAAATGACACTAGGTGGTAGCAGAGCTCCCCTGAGTCGGTACGGATGCTTCGACCTGTGCAATATCTCTCTCCCACTCTTGATTTATACTTTGTATATGTAGGGTGGACACAAAGCTTCTATTGTTCACTGCTGACTGCCAAACATTCAAACACACGAGGGAACGTGTTTGCTAAAAGCTGCTTTCTTTTGTCTTGTTTTTTTTTTAACAGACATGCACGTTTTTGTGCTATTAAAACAATTTACTTTCCCTACTGGATAAATAAAATGCTTGTTAATCTATGTATAATCTGTCTTGATCTTAAATGAATCACCAACAATTTTAATAATCAGTTTGAATGACTCGTTTTGAGTCATTTTTTAACGAAAAATATCCAAATTTACTTCTCAAATGTGAATATTTTCTGGTTTCTTTAGTCCTCTGTGACAGTGAACATAATATCTCTGGCTTGTGGACAAAATAAGACACCACCTCGCGCTTTTGGGAACAATTTTCTCACACTTTATGGACTAAATAATGATTTAATTAATCAGGAAAATGATCAACAGATCAATCAATAATGAAAATGACTGCCTAGTTGCTGCCCTAATCACATGTAACTGGGTAATGGTTCCAGGAAAGGCACGACACTTTAAGGTATTGGAGTTATGGCGTATAACAGAAAGCAGTTACCTGAATCATAGCCTGAAGTTACTCCTACAATGAAATGTGATGGTTAAATTAGTGGTTTCACACTGAGTGAGCATAAAAAGAGGGTAAAAAAAATGGAAATAAGATTGAAGATATTGTAGGATCACTACTTTATTTCAGCCTTTAAATAAGAAAGTACAAAAATAAAACAAACAAAGTCAAACATTTTCTTCATCTTTTATTATTTTACAGCCCCACAGAGTCAGCGGGAGATTACTTGACAGTGTGGTGTGTTTTTCCTCAGCGGATGATCTCGTGCCTGCAGTCGTATTGCCAATGACAGTAACATGGTTTAGAAGTAGTTCGCCACCCTACGCACAGACTGGATGTTGTGGTTCTCTGCCTGCCACTCCATGAAGTTGCAGTAGTTTTTCCTCTCGACGATGTACATACGGCCACGGTAGTTGGGCTCCTCATACAGCACCCAGCTGTTTGGGAAAATAAGTACAAAATCTACTTTAAAACTTAAAATATGCAACATCTAGTGCAGGTCAGGGGGTAGAAGGTGAAGTTTATGGCACATTTCTGAAAGCATACCATCTGATTTGACTGGAATAGTGTCTAAAATTAATATTTAGATTTATTTAGGTTTGTTCAAATCATAAAAACACATTTTCTTACTTACCTCTTGTACTCTCTAAGAAAAAAAACTATATTTTCAGGGTATTTTATGTTCTCAATAAATTATTGAGGGCAGAGAGATGCAAAACATGACTTCAGAGATTTCTTACGCCACCCCAGCTCAATGTGGTTAAGTGAAATGTTGTTTGTGGTGCTAAAAGCACTGAAAGATTACATGTATATCCCTGTTTTTCCGGATAATCCACAGACCTTGTAGTGTCTTTACAAGGCAACAGTAAAAACAGCGTGTTCAATGACTTATCCAGAGTAGCAAGGACACTGTCACAAACCACAGTTTCCATATAAAATATAAAATATGACTAATATGACATATCCTTGACTAAAACGACTAACAAAAAAATGAACAACTACTAGTGGAAAGTGTGAGTCTTTTTTGTGGGGCTTTCTTTTGCTGGTAATGGAGGCTTAATCTGGCCAAAGACTTCGTTGCACATCATCCTGCCTCATGTTTCCTATCCTGATCACAGTCTCCTGTCCATAAAGGATAACATTTCAAATAAAATGAAAGAATAAATATTTCAATTTGGGATTACTTGTTGACGTACACCTGTAAACTTTGTGGAATATAAAAGAAATAAAGTATTATTTTGTATGAGCTGACCCCAGAGCTCATAATAATCCCATAAACAGTGCAGTAAATACAGTTAACACGTTAAAACTCTATTGTGTGCTTAAATCAAACACTGCAGAGATACGTACGCTCCATCTCCATAAACCCTGATGGAGTTGACGCAGTTGTTGGTCAGGCCTCGTGCCTGCAGGAACGGACAGTCATCGCACACCTCCACGCACTGGCCGCTGAAGTTGTCAGCCTCGAACAGCTCCATCCTGTAGTGCTCTCCGTGCTGTGGGGAGGGGTAGAATAATGACATGTCCTCTTATTGCGTCATAGCAACCATGTTCACCTACACCTCACACTGCAAAAATAAAAGAAAAAAGACCAAGGCCTCCTCCTCCTCCTCCTCCTCCTCCTCCTTTATGCGGCTTAGACTGTACTGGGTGCGGAAACGCACCTATAGAAATCTAAAGGTTACATTAACATGTGGAGGATTATATGTATACCGCTCAGTCTACATCTCAAGTGCACTTAATGTGTGATTTTCTTTCAGCTGAAGGTTAATAATTATGTGACTAATATTCCCAGTTTGATTTATTTAAAAAACAGATGTGCACAAATGAGGCCACACATATGCCAGTTAACAACCAAATATTTGTCTGTCCCTAGGGTCTCACACACACACACACACACACACACACACACACACACACACACACACACACACACACACACAGAGTCCTACCATCCTGATTGGCCTGCAGGACCCCATGTGATCATTATGGGCATTCCAGCGCTGGTATTCAGGGTACTCTCCGTGCTCCAGAATATACTGTTGGCCCTTGAAGTCTGGATGGTCGTAGCAGATGAAGGCCGCACTCTCCACACGGATAGAGTTGACCCTGTTCATGAAGCCACGATCCTGGAAGTTGTCGCAGTCACTGAAGATCTCCAGCTTCCTCCCAGTGAAGCATTTCCCCTCATAGAACACGATCTGTTTGTTGTTACATTAAAATTAATATAACAGTGCTATCATAGTCTGAATTTTTTGGGTCAGTCATCGACATTATTTGTGGTTTGTTTGTGACACACATGCATAAGTTTGGGTCTTTCATCACACTCCCTTGTTGTGATACTCACCTTTCCTGAGTACTGAGACATTTTCCACTGTTTGCTGTTCCAAACTAGTCACACAGTATAACAGTGGAAAAATTTGGACACCCAGATATATATGGCCGACAGAGAGTGCAATGGTATCGCGAGGCCGAGGCAACAAAGGCACAACAATGGGGGGTTTAGACATTTTGCCACATGGACAGTTTCCCTTACATGTGCCAGTGCTGATATTGGAGTTTGGCTCTGGAGGGCGAAACAATAGAGGGAGAGATTTTGCTTTGATTGAGCTTTGGGAGGGATGTTAGACTGAGCTGAAGGGGTGGGGTGGGGGGGATGCAGAGTAATATTTGGGTTGTGTCCAGATGTGAGGAGGGAAAACAAATAGAGAGAGAAAGTTAAAGCAGAGGAACAACCCACACAAGAAATGTGTCTTCTGACACGTTGGACAGCTGACAAAGAAACAATGAGGCGTTGTCCCAGTCCATTTTCAGGCTTATAACCAGCTCGGAGTTTTGATGGCGCCACAGCAGCAGATTTTTTTCTTCTCCCCTCTGATCCCTGTCTGTGGTCGTCTCTCTGACGCTGATAACGAATTTGGGAGGAGACTCACAGTGGCGACATCAAAAGACCACGGGGTTTAATGTTAGTTAGGCAGGTGGAGCCGGATACAGAACAGATAAAAAAACAGTTTTTAATTAACTGCATGACAGGCAACCTCCTCTCTCTGTGTCTCTTTATCTACAGTAAAAGAGATAAAACACACAGTTTCAGATGATTTATTTGCACTTTTTTATTTTTTTTTAAGGGTGGAAAGTACAACGAGGTTTGGGATTCCAGTCATTCAAAGCCATAATTGGTGCCTCAGGCGCGTAGATGTCAGTCCATTCGGTCACCGGTTGGCCTCTGCGAGGTTTGAAATAGAGTCTTAACATTTTGTTTTAATAACACTGATGATGTATTAAATGTATTAGCGGAGGTATTTTTCATCCTGCTATTCATATGTGAATAGAGTGCCATTCTTTCAGACCTTGTATGGTATGTATTGAGTCATTTCATGTCTGGTTCCTATATCGAGAACTGAGCTAAAGTTGTTACACCTTATCCGGGTCAGACAGATTACAGCTTATGCAAACATACTGTACCTTTGACTAATATCCTCCTAGACTCTTAAGTTGGAAGTCCAACTAATAGAAATCTTTATTTGAGTCTGTGACAAATGCATACATTAATATTTGCAGGACTCTCATAAATTAAACACAGCGGTGGACAAAGGGTGGACAGCTCTTGCATAATTCAGGTTTTTTTTCTGAGCATTGGGAAACTGTAACCTCTGGACAGAGTGTACACAGGGGGAGCGGGGTGCTGAGCATATAGACTTTACAGCGATATACCACTTAATGGGACGTTACCATGACAGGACGAAATATGAGCGGGTATAAAAAGCAAGAAAGTCGATGAGTACGACTCAGTCATCGGCAGAAACAGAGACAGGCAAGTCAAGAAGGTATGGAAACATAAAATAATGTGTATTTAACCTCAGAGTCTTGTCTGATTATTTGTTTATTAGCAATATAAAATCAGTAGTAGCAGGAATCAGTAGTCTATCAAATGTGACTGTGCAAGGATTCTGGCTCAGACTTGAGACTATACAATTTAAAATCACAAAATTATCAACCCTATAAAAACAATATTCAGTGGGACACATGCCAGCAGAGCATTGTATAAAGTGTATTATAAAATCTGTGCTTTATCTCTCCTAGGCTGCAGCATTAAACCCGAACAATGAAGTTGTTGGTCTTGGTTTTATCCGTCGCCCTGCTGTTTACAGCTGGTGAGTCTGTCACTGATTCTCCACTGAATAAACACAACCTCTGCTGCTGTGCAACAGGGACGTCTGCGATCTCTGTTAGTCTTCAGTGAACAGTCTCAGCAGACCTGTCAGACACTCACAGGCAGTGTTTTCATTTTGCGACAGATTGTAGAGACCCAGCTCTAACAAATCATAGTAATTATGTAAAAAAGCAACTGATTTAGCTCCCGTGTGGCTTCATGCACACATTTTGCATCTATTTACCAACCCAGATCCTACCTAATAGCTTGCAAATATTGTCCCAGGACTCGTAAAGAAGAAGAAGAAGGTCACAGAGAGAGAAAAACAATGACTGAAATATTTATTTTGTTGTTGTTTTTTTTCAGGTGAAACCCTGAACTGCCACCGGTGTGTCCCCCAAAGGGCCGGAGGAGAGTGTGAGCTCACTGAAGAGACTTGCAAACCAGAGAAGAACGGCTGTGCTGCTGCCAGGTTCCTCAGAAAACCATGTGAGTTTTTCCAACACACCCAAATCCTTAACACATGAGAGAATGACAGTGCAGGAACCACAATAAAATACAACTACTAACTGTGTTATGAAGCTACACTTGCATGCATACTATTGCACCAGAATTAGAGAGCTAGGAGCATCAGTTGTGATTTTAATGCATCTTTTTTTAACTCCAAAGGGAGAGAAAACAGTAGCTAAACAGTTTCAGGCAAGGTAACATGCTGCATGTCAAATACCTGAATCTGTCTGAGTCATGTAAATATGTCAAAATACTCTGGCTCTACCAGTGACGGCACATTTTCTGTTTAAAAATCAACTTTTTGTCCTTTTTTCCTTTCTTAGTTGGCCACTACCAGAAATGCATGGCTCTGTCAGACTGTGAAATGCTGAAGATGAACAACTACATCGATATAAAGTGCTGTAGCGACGACTTGTGCAACACCTTTTAAGGTGCAATATTCTACAAAAAAGAAAACAAAAAAGAAAAGACAATGTATCGGGGTATAAAGGCACTTAAACCCAACGACTCCTGCAGACTGCAGCTGCTGCAGGTGGCTCCCAACTGTGAAGACGTGTACGAATTCAACGCAGCTTTACAGAGAAACCTCATTCATCTCAGTCATTTCCCTTGACGAATAAAAAAAAGAAGTCTGAAAAAGTGCCTGTTCTCATTTTTACGTCTCGAAAGGAGTTCTCTCATTACTTTCTGACAGCCACATCAATTCAAAACTAAGTCTGCCTACCATAAAAAACACAGAATTATTGGATTCGTGTTCAGGCAAGGGTTAGAATCCTATCTGAGCATTTCATTTTCAGCAGGTTGGATTATGGTAATGGTCTTTTTTTCTCAAGTGTCCTCAAAAAGTTCAATTTTCAGCTCATTCAGAACACTGCCGCTGCCGTGAGACACCTATCAAAGACGGACAAAAGCTTATCACACCAAGCTCTAAGACATCTGCACTGACTTCTGACTTCATTTTTTATAGAACGTTGAACCAGTGTGTAGGATTTAGCTGCATCGAGCAATGTAGTTGCTGATTGCAACCCCCTCGCCTCACCCTCTGATTCCTGGCATGAAGGAGAAACTACAGGGGTGATGATAAGCATAGCAAACACCAGATTTACAGTTCAATTAGTGCATTTTGTTTTCCTAAATGAGCCCTGCCCACTTCAAATCAGTGAGATTTTTGAACCTTCATTGGATGGCATCAGCTGAAGAGTGACAGGAAGGTAGGGAAATATAAAAATCCTTCATGTGAAACAGCTGAAATAACAAATGAGTAATAAAGAACACTGTACGCCCATGTGAGATTCTTTGACAAGCTTAAAAAGCTCACTGAAAAATAGATTTCAAGACCTTTAAAATTCACCTGATCGTCTATAAATTTGCCATCAACAGAGAAGCAAAATATCTCTAAGGAACGTGGAAAACTAATATCAATCATACAACACGTGGATCACTGACTCAAGACTCGTCATATTCTCTGTTGCTTTGGACATGAATCTTAAACATTTAGATTATCCTTCACCCTGCACCCTCATCAGTGTATTTAACCTTTTTTAAAGTCATGGATCTCTTCTTATGAAAGTGATAGTGAATAAATAAAGTAGTCCCGCCTCCAACAAAACGTCTCAATCTTAAACCAAAGTATAATAATCCACACTCGAAGCAGGGCGCATTACATAACCACTTTTTGCTTTAATGATTACAATCAAAAACATTTGTACAACATTTTCAACATTAGAAAATGGATGCAGATTTTTTATTTACTTGATTTTTTTTTTTGGCTGACAGTAACTGCTATGAAAACAAACTGAGGGACAAAGAAGTGGGTACTGCGTGGAGATGAAGTAGAAAAAGAGCTGAATATTGGAGGGACCAAACAGCTGGTGATGTATCAGAAGAAACGTCCATGTTTAACTTATCCGTTTTCAGAGCGTATGCATGGCAGACATGACATTTCTCTTATCTCTTGTTATTTAAAAACAGAGAAGGTCTCGTAGCCTATATGAGAGCTGCATAATGAGAAGCTATGCGATGCATCAAGCCATTACTATCTCTGGCCTTAGTTACTGTCGTCATTGTCGAGCACAGGAAAAACATTTTTTCTGATACACCCAAACGATGTTCTGTGTTTTGCATCAGTGCCGAGCACAGACATGGAGGAGAGGTGGATTGTGGGGAGGGGGGGGATAGAAGACAAGGGAACCACCACTCATCCTTTTTTTTAATCACACACACAAAGAAAAACAAGGATGACAAAAGGGAATACTGATAAATAACAGTGGAATCAGAGCCATAAATAGACAGTGTCGGATATTTAGGACCCTGGAGGGGTGGAGTCAGCTGAGGTGGAGGAGAACTGGCAGCTAGCCTTCAAGTAACGGGATATCCCAGTGCAGTGTCCTGTGTGTTGATTGGGCGGCTCTACATCATGGAGCAGGACGTTTTTCCTGGCTGCACGCCGCCGTCCATCTTCTCTGCCTCCAGGATCATCCTCCGGAAAACCTCCACGGCCGTCTTTGGGAGAGACAGAACGAGACACACATGCAGGACGCTGTCACATGTCTCGGTCACACCACTTTGAATTTTCCAGCAGCACACACTACACCCAGTGGAGCCTCACTCGGCTTTGGGCACATAACAGAGGTGGCGTTGTTGTTTTCTAACTTGATTTGAAGCAGATAAACAGACTTCCTGACTACGTGACTGGGCTGTGTTGGGAAAATACATCCACCAGAAAATGGAACGAAGGTTCCAAACATTGATTCCTGTTGCACGTTTGCTGTTTACTCTTAGCTCATGTCGAAATGAAAATCTAAAGACTGGTGCAAAGAACACACCGTATCTAGGAGGCTGTGGTGGATGAACACTTGGACCCGCCTGAGGTGATTTTTTGCCCACATGGGGGCAGCACAGTGATCTATCTATCTATCTATCTATCTATCTATCTATCTATCTATCTATCTACTTCATCATCTTCATCACATCCAAACAACCACTTTTCTTTAATATAAGTTTGGGTACGCACTTATATTCCAGTGCATAGATGGCGGACCCCGCCACTGATGACCTTTTTTAGGCTTATTTTGTATTTCTTGTCGAAGTTTCCCTTAGAAGACATTACATAACTGTCTACAAGCGCTTCCCACATAATAAGTGATGATGACATGATGTGTAAAATCAGAGGAGTTCCCCTTTCTAACTTCAAATGAGCTCTTTGTCAGACAGATCACACATCTTTATAGCCTTATAATGGAAAACAGAAACAGGCCTTGTTAAACAACTCTCTGCTGAGCATGAGCTCTGCAACCTTGGCTCTTTACCTGGTTCTCTTTAGCCGAGGACTCCATGAAGGCAGCGTTCCAGGATTCGGCTAATGCTTTTCCTTCTTCACAACTGATTACTCTAAAGAAAACACACACACACACACACACGCGGTCATAGCAGGCCAGTCAGTTGCTTAGAATAAAACACATAAATATTTAATAGTAAGGCTGCCGTGTCGACTTTAGACTAACCCACACAGTTCAATTCATAAGAAATCTGCTTGTATAAATGCTTCCAGTAAAAAGGTATTCTTGCAGGGATTCAGACTGAATTGTTACTACAGTATGCTTGCATTGTACAAATGGCTTCCCCCTTCTTCCAGCGTCATCTGTGAACCAGTTATCAACACCTGCTCTGTATTTCTGTTTGTGTGTCATGTGTCCGACATGTTTAGTCTTGAATTTCTGCCACAGAGAGCCCACAAAATGATGAGAAACGATACAGAAATAATAACTAAATCCAGAGAGCACTGTTCCCCAAGTGTATATGTATATGCATGTGACCTAATGTACAATTTGGGTGTGTGTGTCAGGACGTACCGCTCCATATGTAGGTCGTTCTTGTTTCCAACGAGCATAATTGGTACTCTGCAATAGAGGGAAAAGTCAACAGTACTTTGTCATTTATGCATGATATATTACGTCTTGGAATGCACTGCACACCAAAAGAAAAGTACTTACTGAACCTTTCCCACCATGTCCAATAGTTTTTCATGGATAACTTGTACAACTTCAAAGCTGCAAAAAAAAAATGAGGGCAAAGTTCCTGTTTCAGCGTTCATGAAGCGTGCACAGCTCAGACATTTGTTTGCTTTTTAAAAAAGGGGAGCAGTACCTTTTATTAGATGTGACTGAATAAACCAGAATGTAACCGTTGATATCTATGGAGTACGTCTGTGGGAAGATGGAGTACTCATCCTGCAGAGACAGAAATTGTGAATATGTAATGTAAGCATTAAATGCAGTATTCACTCTGATTTAGCTGTGGTTCGCTCTCCTCCAAATTCCTGAGGTAAATAACTGGTTCTTTATCTGCTGGATGCTCAATGTTCACCAGCTAGTCACTAACAGTGTCTGTGCGCAGTTTGGTCTTGTACAACTAGTGAGTTGATAGAGCTTTTTCTGAAAAAAAGAACACATAGAATGAACCAAAAACAGAAGTTGCAGGTAACTAAACCAAAACAATGAGCTGAAAGACACTAAAACGCTCCGTAGAACTGCAGAGTTGGGTAATAGTAAATCCAGTGGTAATATAAAAATACTGATTAAGAGCAGCTTTAAATTAATAAAACTTTATATTTCAGTCAATTTATTTACCTGTGTTTAGTGGAAGCAACTTCAAATTTGTTTAAACAATAGTTAGTCTTGAAATTACACATGTAAGCACAGCCAACACTTGCAGATATGATTAAAAGTAACTAATGAAGGAGAATTAACACCAAACTATGAAAGAATGTGATCATAACAACACATATGTACATAAAAAAAACAATATACCATACCTGTCCTGCTGTGTCTACCAGCTGAAGATGGTACTCTTGTCCATTTATTGTGATCATTTTAGTAAACGCTGCAGTTCAAAGAAAAGACAAATTAGAAATGAACCAAGAGAAACGAGAAATGAGACAGTTTAATGTATGGAGAGCAAGAAATAACGCTGATAATACACATAATATAACACCGGAGTACATCTCCACTATATAGTACACTACACCGACTGTACTGTATCTTCATTAGTGTGCAGGTCTCGAGATACACAAGATGCAACCCAGTT
The DNA here is from genome assembly GCF_000972845.2 of Larimichthys crocea. Lineage (NCBI taxonomy): Eukaryota > Metazoa > Chordata > Actinopteri > Sciaenidae > Larimichthys > Larimichthys crocea. The sequence continues at coordinate 7,508,305 of NC_040012.1, forward strand.
ATGGATCCATTTTGGTACCAGTGAGTTCATTCAGCACAGAAATGTCAATATGTGCCTGGAGATGGGTCATGTAATCTACAGCAGGACTGAGGGATCGTAGTGCCTGCAGCATCTCGCTGATAACGCTGACACTTCACTTTGCGTTAACCATCCGGAGATTATTTATAGAAACAGACCACATACGGTACGCTCGAGAAACGCAGGTTGTGAGCGAACATGTCGGGTAAAGGAGAAACAGCCTGAAGGGTTTAGACTCAAATCTCTGGAGTGTCTGGGAATATGTGTGTTTTGGAGGTTGATGAATTACTGTATGTTCTCTCCTTTGGCGAAACGTCTCGTTAGAAGTACATTCAGGCAAGGTTCCCTCTGTTAAAACCGGTGATGTCCAAGCCTCTAAACCAAACACGAACACCAGCTGAGTCCTCAAAAGTTCCACAGACGAAAGTTTCCTTTTTCTTTCTGGTGTGAAATCAGCTGGTGTAGTGTTTGGACACATTGGTTTGTTGAGGGAACATTACACCCCGCTGGGTAACAAATCAGTGTTATTATCTTCTTCATATGTTGTCGAGTCACCAGGACGCACATTTTCAGATGATGAATGCAACGTTTATGTGAAAAAACTAAGAAAAATATAGTACAATAAAACACTCAGAGGAAGATTATTTCACTTCTGCATCCCTCCATCATTAAGTTTAATGTAAAGCGAGTAAAATGTGAAACATGAGCCAGGCTAAATAATAACAAACTGATACGATGATACCGCAGAGCTACAAGCGTTATCAATCAGTTTATCGACCAAAAATCTGCAACTATTTTGATCATTTTCGTCATTTTTTAAGCACAACTGCTCAGAGGTTTTGCCTGTCACCAGGTTCTTGTTAATGTTGGGAACTGTTGAGTCTCTGTACATAATATTACATATTTGGAGCTATATAAATAAAACTGAACTGAATTGCTAAACAGCTTCTCAAATGTGAGGATTATCTCCTTTTTTCTCTCTTTTACATCACCGTAAGTTAAATATTATTAAGTTATGACTAAGTCAACGAGGACTCTGTGCTAAATATGATGCACATTTTTGTGTTGCACCAAACAAACAACGGGGAAAAATAATCAGCAGATTAATCAAGATTGAGAATAATTATTAATTGCAGCTGTACAGTTTTCTTTGCATGATATACGACCACTTTTTATCGCGTGATCCCAATTCCATATTCCGGTCACGTGAAAACAACTTAACCATCTCCATGGCAACTGAGTGACTGAGGAAGGCCACAAGATGGAGCTGAAAGCTTTGGGAGCAATAAGTACGCAGAGTTTGTAATGAGATCAAATAATACTGATTATGTCTTTTTGTGGAGTTTTTTTCCTCATCGTGTGTTGTATGCGTTGTGAATTTGTGCAGCTGGACTTGACTTTGTCTAAACTAGGAGCCTGATTTTTTTTTTTTTTTTTTTTTTTTCCCCACGTGAATCACACACAAGAGAAAACACTGGGCACAGGAGGTGAAGTGTTAAAAGGATAATAAAGCCTATTCCTCACAACAAAGACACGTATTGCACACTCAGGGTTTCCCCCACAGTGTTTCACAGCAGAGGTGGGCCACCTTGCCTGAACACCACCTCTGCTGAGGTCATAAAAAATACATACACTTTTATAAAATACAAAAGGAAGGGGGGGAAAAAAGGCAAAGGTGCTATTAAAATAGTCATCTAAGCAAGAAGATGCATCAAGTTCCGAGCAGATAACCATTTCCACTACACAGTTTCCTGTGGGGAGGAAACCCAGTTTGTGTATCAGGGTTTGAATCTCCACTTACTGTTTTCTATTGTTGGATCATAGGAGTCGACAAACTGGCCTTCCACAAACTGAATTGTCAAGGAGGACTTTCCTGGAAAATAAAAAGGACACAAATGCTGTTAATACTGCATATACTATCATATCCACCTACCTCCTGTGCGTACCATGCTTATTTCAGCATCCTTTGTCCCCTGCGTCGTCTTATTCTTATATACAGTTACATATATATCTGTACATAGCAATTTAAGGTTGTTTTTAGCTGTATTTATGCCTATATCTGTGTACTTACACTGAGATATTCCTCGTATGTGCAATAAAAGTGATTCTGATTGTGAAAGTTAACAAAATATCTAGTGCTGATCACACATGTGCTGGTTGTAGAATTGAATTAGTGGCTGATGAACATGAAATAATCATTATAATAAAGGAAATACTAGAAAAAAATCAGTGACACAATGCAGCCTCCCTGTAGTAACACTGCTTACTACATCAGCTCGTTTAGAGTAGCCAACCATGAACACAATCAAAGTATGGGGAATATTAGATGAGGCTGGGCCTTCGTGTCTGCCTATGTGTGTGCCATCTTTGCCCATCCTCAACATCCTTTTTTTTTTTTTTTTTACCGCATATAAAATTGCGCTTCTTTGGTTTTCTGGATGCGATCGAACATAAACTGCACAGTAATGCGTCAAATCCTGTGGTCCTCCAGGCCTTCACGCAGGAAGCATGGCCACACGCTAAAGCAGGGTTAGGGATCACTATGAATAAGGAGTAAAATAAATAAAAATATCTATCTTTAGCACATTATTAGAGGCCTCATGTGCTAAGAAAAAAAAAGGGCCGAGTCTCACCTGGTGGCGCTTTGAGATGTTGCGTGTCAGATCCTACTCCCTATAATAAAGTCTATTATAGGAGGCGTAAACCGCTCTTATAATGGGGCTTAAACTGACCCGAAAAGGCCGCAGATATTTAGCATCAGTGTCTCATCCAAAGGGCGCACATGTCTGCATGTCTTCAGGTGTGAACTCACCTACGGATCTGTACCCGAGGATGGCGATTTTTCGTGATTTCGGCTGCGGCATGTCTCGTTCTGGTTATCGCATCTAGTCCTCGGGGTGTACCGCAACCTCCAACCGGAATGGCATCCAAATTCAGGGGGCGCAGAGATTCGACATACAGCCTCCAGATGCCAGCAGGAATCCCTCTTTCTTTCCCTTTGTGCAGTTTGTGGGTGGATTCACGTCCGCGGGGTGTAAATAAAACGTTATTTCAGGTCATATAAAGAAAGCATGGAGTATCTGTAGATCTACAATAACTGCGTCACTCCCCTTTGCGATGTAATGAATTAGTAATCACTGCTGCGTCCTGATTGGATACGCGCGGGGTGAAGGAGGGAGTTCGTGCCTGTTGTTAAACTCTGATTGGATGAGACGGCTGTCCGTCACGCGAGAGTGCCAGCTCTCTGGGACGTGATTGGCTGAGGCAGACATTATGACGCGCTGGGTGGTCGAGTGCAATGTCATTCATAGGTATAGGGTCAGAGAGCAGAGGCTGACTGCAGCCATGTACACAGCACATTTATCAATAACCTTTAGATTAATATATATATTTTAAGATAATTTCCATCGAATAAAAACAACTACAAATAATATATATATATATATATATAGTTTGGACACACCTTCTCATTTAATGATTTTTCTTTATTTTCATGACTATTTACATTGCTGATTTTCACTGAAAACATCAAGGCTATGAGTGAACACATATGGAATCATGTAGTGAACAAAAAAGTGTGAAATTACTCATGTTTTATATTTTAGATTCTTCAAAATAGCCACCCGTTGCTTTGATTACTGCTTGGCACACTCTTCTGCATTCTCGCGATGAGCTTCATGATGCAGTCGCCTGAAATGGTCTTCACTTCATAGGTCAGGGTTAATTTGTGGAATATCTTGCCTTCTTAATGGGGTTAAGACCATCAGGTGTGTTGTGCAGAAGTCAGGTTGGTACAGGTTGGTATGTTTTGAGTAATTTCACAGTTTTTTTGTTTAGTACATGATTCCATGTGTGTTCATTCATAGCTTTGATGTCTTCAGTGAGAATATGCAATGTAAATAGTCATGAAAATAAAGAAAAAACATTAAATGAGAAGGTGTGTCCAAACTTTTGACTGGTAGTGTATAATATGACCTCTATTAATAAATAATATAGTAAAATAAAATCATATTCATCATACAGTTCTCACAGTGGTATGTACTATATAAACTTACTATGTCAATGCCTCATATAAGATCACTATAAACCCATTATTATTTAGTACCAACGATACATTACAAGTCTTGCATGATGGCTATAAACCTTATTTATAACCCTATTGTACAGGAGCTAATGTAGTACTCATCATGTGACAGTTACAGGCAGTAATGGTAGAAGTACTCAGATCTTTTTACTTCAGTAAAGTAACAATACCACAGTGCAGACACAAGAAGAAGTCCTGCTTTTAAAGGTGCAGTGTGTAAGACTGAGGGCCTCTATTTTTTTACAACATTCATAACTATGTTTTCATGTTTAATCACATGAAAATAAGAATATTTTGGTTACTTAAAAATGATCCTTTTATATCTACAGTGGAAGCGGGTCCTCTTCCATGGAGGCTGCCGCGTTGAAACACCATGTTACTACAGAAGCCCAGAACAGACAAACTTAATACTGACTCTAGACGGGGCCTGTTGGTGCCACTGTTGTTTCTCCACACAAAGTAGCCGAGGGTGATGTGAGGAGATTGCAACGCAGAGATTACTACTATCTACTTAAAGAACCAAATATACTGGAACATATGTATAGGATTATAAGTATTGATGCATTCATGTGTACATCACTTTAATATTACAATAAGAGCTATTTATTGT